>NC_136263.1:93572153-93584653 GCF_964187855.1 Myxine glutinosa | reverse complement strand
ATGGGAAGGAAAGGGGATCTATTCTCTTTCACTGGTGCAATGGAGTACTTCAATTAATGGGAGACACAGCCTTACTCTAAAACACAGAATAAGAGATAACTATCAACAGGGGTATTCTATTATTTGGCTGATGTGTATGCTTGTGGACTAATTATGGGATGCCCTTTCACCTTTACACAGCTCCGGAGGTAGGGGGGCGCAGAATAAACAATAATAATAATAGTACAGCACACAATCAAAAAATATACAGTCCTCATCTCCGCAACAATATACATATATATATATATATATATATATATATATATATATATATATATATATATATATATATATATTGTTACAGACGTGGCTTAGATGTTATTTACCGAGCGGTTTGGTATGACCACGTCTGCACAAGTTACCCGATTATACCCGAACGTTGACTAATCGTGCTACGCTAGGTCAATGAAGGAAAAGACACACAGCTGGGATTCAAATGACACGACACCAGGGTTCAGTTCTCAAGACCTCCGGAGGAGGTTATATTGTTACGGAAGGTTAGATTACAAGGACGAGAGGTACAGCATAGAAAGACAAGCACTTAGACACACTCTTATATTATTCCCAACAGACGACAGATAAACGGGACAAAAGGCTGACTCACACGGGGTTTGATGGCTAGGAAAGGCAGGATCGATGGCTCCAGGTGCACCTGGGCTCAAAGGTCAGAATCGACTCGGTCCGGTCCAGAGATGCGGGGAGGTATTCAGCGCTCGTACGTGGCAACTTCTCTCTCCAGGCTGGGGGCGCATCTGACGTCACATCCGGGGAGTCGCTTCGTATATCCGGCGGGGAGTGACACGCCCTCGGCTCGTTAGCTCCGCCTCGTGGAATCGGCACGTTGCTTCTCATTGGGTGCGTGCGGGGGGGTTTACCAGGCTCCGCCCTTGACGGGGGACTGACAAGGAGCCCCTTCGTGGTAACCCCGTGGAGCGCATGGTCCGGCGCGCATTGTCAATGGCGGCTAACCGAGCCGGTGTGATGACGCACACTCCCCCCGCGCAGCGTCGTTGTTGTTGTAATTGTTGTTGTAGTTGTAGTTGTAGTTGTTGTTTGGGGAAGAAGATGGAAGGAGGTATGGGAAAGGTCCTAAACTCACTACTGGTGCCACATAATCACATTCTGGTGCAACGAAGAGTCAGAATTAATGGAAAGGAGTCCTTAACTGACATAGACTAAGAATAACTAGCAAGATGTCCGAAAGTTGTCTACGTGAGATGCGGTGGACCTGGGCACGACATTTAATGGGGGAAAAAGGGGAAGGTCGGCTCTACTGATTGTTGTTTACAGACAATGGGACTAGGGAATGGGGGATTGGGGATAGTTGGGGAGTATTGGGGAAATAGGGGAATATTTACAAGCGGATATGGAGGCCAAATTCCATATTCGCAACATTGCACCCTTCTCTACCCTCGGGGCGTCCCGACCCGATAAATTTTTACCTACTTTAGTGTGGCACGCAATGTAGTTCCCTCTACTATTAACTCTACCCTGAGTGCGACAGTTTTACAGATATTCACAAATGAGTAAATATGTCCCCCTGCGACGTTGCACCCTTCTCCTCACAGAAACACACCCACAGGATAACCGAATCCGGAAAGAATCCTCAAACTAAACATACAGCCGGTAGGGAGCATAATTTACACAAGACTACGCTGATATTTACACTACGATCCAGGACCTGTTTTTGGAGGAACACATGCATATGTTATGCATAGAGAGAGCACGCATGCTAGCATCGATACACCAACCCACGAGTGCTCTGTGGCCTACGGCCTTTAATAATGTGCAGAGCACCCCTTCCAAGCATCAAGCACCACCCCATCACACAGTGAGCACCATCCGGTGCACCAATAAAGTGTTTACAAATCACCGGTGGTGTCGCAGCCGGCCGATGTTCTGCCGCTGGTCTTGCCTTCATGTGGTGCACTTGGCCTTCTTACTTCTTTTAAACAAAATAAAGAAAGGCGCCAACCGCGTCCATTTCTTTATTGTGGCCGTCAGGGGGCCAACTATAAGTGGTTCACCTGTATGGCATAGGTGCCACGTTGACCCATAGGTCCATCCACGGGTGGTGCTTGGCCGCAAAAGAACTGCGGTCCATTGTGGGTGGCCACAAACATTGCGGTCCATATGGTGTATCGATCCAAGCAGCAAGCAGCGAAAGTGCAGGCCCACAACTGCGAAGCCAGCACCTCTCTCTCCTCTCTCTCTACCCCAAAGCCAGATCCTCGGAGGTGGGAGACAAAAGAAGCAGACAAGTGAGTAAGGTGGTAAGGGCGCAAAAGTGCACGCAATGTAAGGTAATGCACACTGGGGGCACATGGGAACCAGGTGAGACAGGTACGTTCCTACCGTACGCTCCCCCCCCCCACCAGGTAACCTACATGGCCCCTCCCTTACCCCTTACTGTATCCACACAACACAACACTACCCATAAACATCTACTTTACAAATCAACAAACATCCCTACTGTCTTCCCCGTTCCTCCCATAAACCAAATTCGTCTCCTCTCCCTCCTAACCAATCAAATTTGCCATTTCCAACTTTCCTCAAAATTTGCCATCTCCAACTCAACATCATAATTTGCCATCACCAATTCATCATCAGTCCCTCCTAAGGAGGGAGAGATGGAATCACCCCAATGTCTCATCCACGTCGTGATGCGTCTCACAAATCCTCACAGCAATTCTCATTTCCTGCACACAGAACAAAGAAAACACAGGTGTGGAGTCATCATCATCACCACAGGTAAGTGGCTGCGTATGGTGCGACAGGTTCATCAATCCTAACTATTTCCTAAATGACTTTAACAACTTTACACTACCCGGGGTCTTTCTCCGGCCAAACCATTGGCCCTCTTACACTATGGGTTCTAAAAACCAATTCCCATTGGCCAACTGTGGTGCTTTTCAATTTGGGGTCTCACTCCCCCGATTCATCTCCCGGTGCCCTCGCACAATTTCTGGGCTGTGGCGTGTACCTCTCCCAGTGGGTCTACCCACCTGCACACCTCCACCACTGCAGTTGCCTCCGAGCTTACCTGCTCCTTACCCTAACCTAACTACCTGGGGAAGGCCCTCTGGCGCTCTCCCCACTCAATGCCCTCTCTGGCACTGGGCTGCCCGATCCACACCCGGGATCCTCAGGCACCCACTCACAACTACCGGCTCCCAGAGCCCACCTGCGGCCTCACCTGGCCGACATCCTCACAGTGGTGGAGTGCCCAACCAACTACACACACTAACGGGCTACACGCCCAGCCATTTCCACAACACTAATGCACCCATCCACAACACCATTCTGCAACCGCACCACAAATGCCAATATCCAACCACAATTTACCTATACCCTCTACCTAACACTTACACTACCCGCCCCGGGTACTCGTGAAAAGGGTCCACTCTTCCCCCATCCACACCTTCGCACCATGCACACCACTCCGTACCACTTACTCCAACTCTCTCCACACACCTGTACTTGCACACCTGTGCTCTCACACCTGGTGCCACCTGCACCCTTCTCTCCCCAAGCGCATTCGCGCTGATCCACAACACTCACTACTCATACACGGCTCCACACACCTGTCCAGTTGCACACCTGTGCAATCACACCTGTTCAATTCTCACACACACGGCATCATCTCAGCTAACTACTCCCCTCTGAAACTTGCGCTTCCCAGTCGTCCCTTTAAATTATTGCGCTCCCTCGTCATTATCATCCATACTAATGTACCTGCGTCCCCACTACAGGTATCAGTCACTAACTAAACTTATCGTCACCTAATGTCATCTTCTAGATCCCTACAATATAACCTAACCCACCCGGGCTAGTTTTCACTGCCATACACCCCATAATCTATTGCTCCTTTGCCCCCACATGGGAAGGATGGTGGATTTGCCATCCCACCACATCGGGGGTCTCTCACTACCAATTTTGCACATCAAATTTCAACAAATCAAAAATTTGCCAATCATCTGCCAATCACTGTACCATTACCAATCATCACTCTGCCAATCCTTTGCCAATCATCAAATTTCGCCTTTTTCTAATTTCGGGGCCAAAACACTAACCTCATCACCCAGTCTACTCACTACTGCCTCTCGGTGCGCCAATTCCTGTCCAAAGCCCGGCTTCGTAAAGCCAAGCCATGAATGCGGGTTGTTTGGTGCCAGTGGCTGGACACGTCCCGCATTCGGTGCAGGGACGGGGGCTTACCCGGGCCGAGATCCCACGCACCACCTCGGCGTGGAGCCATCCAATTGCCCGATCTCGACCTGCCGGCACGTCTCACCAAAAAGTGGTCGCCATGACGACCCTTCCTATCCAGCTGCCCGCTCCGCCTAGTGGAGCACGGACGCGGCCGTTCAAAGCGAGGCCCAGCACGCACCGAGGGCCCGATTCGGCTATAAGTCGTTCTAAACTCTACCCCGTCTAACGTCGATGCTTCACCTGGACGCTTACACCCCGCAGCCCGTTCCTTGCTCACACATCCAGCCGTGCCCATGCTCCTCGTACCTTTCCTTACACACCCAGGTACACCCATTCCACTCACAGCCTTGGTCACACACCTGACCACCGAACACTTTGGCACACATTCGTTGCTCGCACACCTCACCAATACACCGCTTCGCGCCCCCTCCTCGGTCACCTCCTCTGTGACAATCACAGGTGTGCTCTCATTCGCACACCCAACCACGTGCCTCACCACCAACTCCAGCGTGCATTCCCACTCACGCTCTACCATTCCAGGTGTGCATCCTTCCATCCCAGGTGTACATCCTCGCTCACCTGTCACAACTAACTCACGCTCCATGTCACTCTCACTACTTTCACCTCCATTCCTGACAGCGCACTCACCCTTACTCTTGACAGCGCACTCTTTCCCCATGCACCTGTCCGTCACACACCTTTCTCGCGCACACCTTTCTCGCGCACACTCTCCCATCACACCCTCTGTAACACTTACCACACCGCGCTTCCATGTGCTCCCTCGCACACACGCTACGACCGACTCATTCTCGCCAGCACCCTCACTCCTTGGCACGCACTTTTTCCTCACACACCCCAGAGTCGGACTTTCTCGCACACCTCTTTTTTCGCACACCAGACCTGTCGCACACTTCACCAGCGGCCTCTCACGAACACCCGGGTCTATCTCGACCCCCAAGCTTCTTAAATCCCCTGGCGCATCATACGCACGACCATATTGGTCACCACTTACACCGGGTCCTCTTCCTCTTCGCTTCTCCTCCATCACCTGCGAATCCCTCATCCGGTTAATGAGCACATCATCACGATCCAAACACAGACTTTGGACCAATTCTTTTACTTCCTCCTTTATCTCTTTCTTATCCTCTCTCCGTCGCTTCTTAATTTCGCTCACCCCTTCTTCCACTTCTTCTAATTTCTGCTTCACCTCCTTCATCTCTTCGTGCGCCCCTTTAAGTTCTTCCTCTAACTCCACTTTATTTTTTTCTATGTGCTCCCGCACCTCCCGCTCTTTAACCTCCATCACCTCTACCACCTTGTCCATTTTCCTCGTCAGGTCCTCATGTACCGTCTGACACTCTTTTTTAATTACCCCTACGTCCTTTTTCATCTCCTTCTGTGTCGATTTTAAACCCTCTATTACCGCTGTGTTCTTCTTTACCTGGTCCCCCAACTCCTTTTGTCCCACTGTCAGTTGTTCTACTCCCAGCGTCAACTCCTCTATGCCCCCTTGTAACTTTACAGTTCCCTTTCTCACCTCCTTCTCCATGTGCTCCTTACAGTGCCTCACCTCCTCGCGCACTCCTCCGACCTCCTCACTCACTCCTCTTCTGATCTCCTCCCCCATCACTTGCATCTCCTGCCCAGATGCCACCCTCATCTGCTCCATTTCCTCCCTGTGAGCATCCAGTTTGGCTTCTACCCCCATTCTGACCCCCTCTATCTGCTGCCCCATTTGGTTAACTTCCCTTTCCGCTTGGTCCCTCATGTCCCTCAATTTGCCTTCCATGGTGTTTTCTAACCCCTCTAACCCCTTTTGCATCCCTTCCATTTGATTCTCTTGAGCGGCCATTCTGTTTTCTACCCCCATTAACCCATTTTTCACCTCTTTTATCCCGTTGTCTAGCCCCTCAAAATTATTGTCTAACTTCCCAAATTTCTTGTCTAATTCCTCAAAATTATTGTCTAACTTCCCAAATTTCTTGTCTAATTCCTCAAAATTATTGTCTAACTTCCCAAATTTCTTGTCTAATCCCTCATCGGTACCCCTCGCTTCGTCCCTCATTACCCCCATTTGGTTTCCCATTACCCCCATTTGGTTTCCCATTACCCCCAATTGCTCACTCCGAGCCCTCGCTTCGTCCCTCATTACCCCCATTTGGCCCTCCAATCGCTCACCCAATCGCTCACTATCGGCCCTCATTTGCTCACTATTAGCCCTCATATCGTCCTTCTGCAGGTTGAGGGACGCCTGCATTTGCGCCATAAATTGCTCCATGAGGGCCTGCATTTGGGCCATCCCTCCCACTTGTGCAGCGGGTGCGGCCGCCGTAGCTATGTGCGAGGCGCCATTTCGCGCGCCCGTTACCTCGTGCGTGACGACGTTATTTTGCGAATCTGCTACCCTCACTGCTTCGCTCTCCTCTTGTCCCTCAATTTGGTCCTGGACCGACCCTGCCTCACTCTCCCCTACCGGACCCCAGCTGTCTTGATCCGCCATAGCGCGACTTTCAAAATTCGGGTTTTTATTTCCGTATAACAAAATCAAATTTCGCCGTTATACTTTCGCGCGGGAAACGCGCTCCGAATCGATTCTAATTGTTACAAATTTGGGCCTAATAAATTTAGTCCCGGGTTCGAATTCCACTCCTCGACACCAATTGTTACAGACGTGGCTTAGATGTTATTTACCGAGCGGTTTGGTATGACCACGTCTGCACAAGTTACCCGATTATACCCGAACGTTGACTAATCGCGCTACGCTAGGTCAATGAAGGAAAAGACACACAGCTGTGATTCAAATGACACGACACCAGGGTTCAGTTCTCAAGACCTCCGGCGGAGGTTATATTGTTACGGAAGGTTAGATTACAAGGACGAGAGGTACAGCATAGAAAGACAAGCACTTAGACACACTCTTATATTATTCCCAACAGACGACAGATAAACGGGACAAAAGGCTGACTCACACGGGGTTTGGTGGCTAGGAAAGGCAGGATCGATGGCTCCAGGTGCACCTGGGCTCAAAGGTCAGAATCGACTCGGTCCGGTCCAGAGATGCGGGGAGGTATTCAGCGCTCGTACGTGGCAACTTCTCTCTCCAGGCTGGGGGCGCATCTGACGTCACATCCGGGGAGTCGCTTCGTATATCCGGCGGGGAGTGACACGCCCTCGGCTCGTTAGCTCCGCCTCGTGGAATCGGCACGTTGCTTCTCATTGGGTGCGTGCGGGGGGGTTTACCAGGCTCCGCCCTTGACGGGGGACTGACAAGGAGCCCCTTCGTGGTAACCCCGTGGAGCGCATGGTCCGGCGCGCATTGTCAATGGCGGCTAACCGAGCCGGTGTGATGACGCACACTCCCCCCGCGCAGCGTCGTTGTTGTTGTAATTGTTGTTGTAGTTGTAGTTGTAGTTGTTGTTTGGGGAAGAAGATGGAAGGAGGTATGGGAAAGGTCCTAAACTCACTACTGGTGCCACATAATCACATTCTGGTGCAACGAAGAGTCAGAATTAATGGAAAGGAGTCCTTAACTGACATAGACTAAGAATAACTAGCAAGATGTCCGAAAGTTGTCTACGTGAGATGCGGTGGACCTGGGCACGACATTTAATGGGGGAAAAAGGGGAAGGTCGGCTCTACTGATTGTTGTTTACAGACAATGGGACTAGGGAATGGGGGATTGGGGATAGTTGGGGAGTATTGGGGAAATAGGGGAATATTTACAAGCGGATATGGAGGCCAAATTCCATATTCGCAACAATATATATATATATATATATATATATATATATATATATATATATATATATATATATATATATATATATATATATATATATATATATATATATATACAGTGGAACCTTGACTTACGAGTTTAATTCGTTCTGTGACCGAGCTCGTAACTCAATTTGCTCGTTTCTCAAATCAAATTTCCCCATTAAAATGCATTGAAATGCTATTAATCCGTTCCAGCCCGCCAAAAACCACACCAATTTTTTTTTAAATATACAGTATATATAAAAAATATCTCGCGCTTTATATTTCACCTGTATGCAGCATACAAGTTGGCAGGATGGCCTGGACTGGAGGTACGCACACTTGACTCTAAACTGTCCAGCCTGGGTTTGAATCCCGACCCAGCTATAACCTGTCATGTCGGTGTTTCACAGGCAGGGTGATTCATCAATGTGTGTACCGCTAAACTGGGCGCCCCGTTTGCGTCCCATTAGTTGTTGGATGTTGAGGATCTCACCGTGTCTTCCACAAAGAGAAGGCGAGCTATCGCCGGCACTCTGAACAAGTTGTGGCCTGGCATGCTCTTCTCCTCTGCCGTTATATACGTCCTCCTCGGCATCTTTTTCCAGAAGAGCCCTGTCTCGTCACAGTTGAAGATTTGCTGGGGGATGTATCGTTCGGCTTCTCAGTTCGGCAAAAGTTATAATAAAATCTTCAGCTGCCTTCACATCCGCCTCACCAAGTCGACAACACGCACACCTCGCTCATGTTTTTCGACGATTGCGTGTTTTATATCCAAGCACATCATCCTCTTCTTCTTCTCAGTACTGCCCTTGGCACTCAATTTCTTAGGACCCATGGTTAAAACTAAGAAAATTTTCCAAAATAACCAAAATGCGAAAACAAAACAGCAGCGATATACGGCAGAGATGCTTGCACGGCAAGATAACCACGTGACCTGAACCCACCTGGTGGCGTAAGCTCCAAAATAACCAAAATGCAAAAACAAAACAGCAGCGATATACGGCAGAGATGCTTGCACGGCAAGATAACCACGTGACCAGAACCCACCTGGTGGCGTAAGCTCCAAAATAACCAAAATGCGAAAACAAAACAGCAGCGATATACGGCAGAGATGCTTGCACGGCAAGATAACCACGTGACCAGAACCCACCTGGTGGCGTAAGCTCCAAAATAACCAAAATGCGAAAACAAAACAGCAGCGATATACGGCAGAGATGCTTGCACGGCAAGATAACCACGTGACCAGAACCCACCTGGTGGCGTAAGCTCCAAAATAACCAAAATGCGAAAACAAAACAGCAGCGATATACGGCAGAGATGCTTGCACGGCAAGATAACCACGTGACCAGAACCCACCTGGTGGCGTAAGCTCCAAAATAACCAAAATGCGAAAACAAAACAGCAGCGATATACGGCAGAGATGCTTGCACGGCAAGATAACCACGTGACCAGAACCCACCTGGTGGCGTAAGCTCCAAAATAACCAAAATGCGAAAACAAAACAGCAGCGATATACGGCAGAGATGCTTGCACGGCAAGATAACCACGTGACCAGAACCCACCTGGTGGCGTAAGCTCCAAAATAACCAAAATGCGAAAACAAAACAGCAGCGATATACGGCAGAGATGCTTGCACGGCAAGATAACCACGTGACCAGAACCCACCTGGTGGCGTAAGCTCCAAAATAACCAAAATGCGAAAACAAAACAGCAGCGATATACGGCAGAGATGCTTGCACGGCAAGATAACCACGTGACCGGAACCCACTTGGTGGCGTAAGCTCCAAAATAACCAAAATGCGAAAACAAAACAGCAGCGATATACGGCAGAGATGCTTGCACGGCAAGATAACCACGTGACCGGAACCCACTTGGTGGCGGGTGGCGTAAGCTCGTAACTCAGATCTCGGCTCGCATCTCAAAGCAATAAACCGCCCGAGCGACGGCTCGTATCTCGGAAAACTCGTAAGTTGGTGCACTCGTAAGTCAAGGTTCCACTGTATATATATATATATATATATATATATATATATATATATATATATATATATATATATATATATATATATATATATATATATATGTATATATATGTATATATATGTATATATATGTATATATATGTATATATATATATATATGTATGTACAGTCACGTGAAAAAGTAAGTACACCCCATGTAAAGTTTTGACTTTTTCAAAATATTTCAACATACAACTATTTGATATTCATTTCAACCATATTGGTAGATAAAGGTGATATAATCTTACTATAATTCAGCAAATGTCTGTCTGTCTGTTCGAAGGTACCGTAAAAACTGCTGAACCGATTGTAAAGATATTTTGGGTGTATAATCCTTGGATCCCCAGGAGTAAAATAGGCTATTTAGTTTTCCCAATTTCAGCTTTAGTCTCCAGCATTCTCAGGTTTGGACTCCCGCATAACATTCGTGTTCGCATGACGTTCATTGTGACGTCTTCTTACGTCGAGCAACGGTACCCGCCCTATGGGCGGGGCTTCAATTGGGAGACCCAAATGAAAAGGCTATATCCTGCATCCTGCTGATACTTGCTCCCGCATGACGTTTCATTGCCGTTTTTGTTTGCCCGTTTGCATAGCATTCTCATTTTAGCATTCTCAGGTTTATCATTGAACAGTGATGTGGCTTTTATTGAAATTCTAAAGATACTGTTTAGATTTCGATGATTTGCGTGTGATATGATTTAACGAATGTTTATATGAATCGTTTAAAATTTAAAAACCTTCAATTTCTGATATTTTCCCATCGCCATATCCAGAATCGCCACGGACCACGATCGATGTTTCTCTACGTGAACGTACCCGTTTGTTTGCGAACAGGTACGTTTTCATGGAAGTTCTTCACGAACCTGTTGTCCATGTCTGACGTGCGACTGAAGGTGCTACAGGAATGTCGAATTTATTGATTTCATGCTTTAGCATTCACCGTATATGCATTGCCTGTTTGCTTCTGGCCTCCCACCCGTGCGTAGCACGGGTATTTCTCTAGTATAACAAATATGAAACATTTACATTTTGTAGTCCATTGTATAATTTAAATAAACATAAATGCAAATTTCGCATGTGGAAAAAGTAAGTACACCCCTACATTTATCACTACTTCAAATACCTAAAATTAGAATCAGGTGCACCAGCTCAGGTGCAAATGATTAGAACATCGTTAGAGAGGATCTTGGAGGAACCTGTCTTATTTAAACCTCAGACATTTAGTTTGGTTTGCTCTTTGTTGTTGAAGTGTGTGGCTTCACCATGCCTTGATCAAAAGAACTCTCTGAGGCCTTCAGAAAGAAGATTATAGATGCCTACGAGTCTGGGAAGGGATTTAAAAAGATCTCCAAACAATTTGAAATCAATCATTCGACTGTCCGGAAGATCATCTGCAAGTGGAGAAGATTCCAAACAACTGCCAACTTGTTCAGGCCAGGCCGCCCCAGCAAGTTCAGCCCGAGAGCAGACCGCAAGATGCTGAAAGAAGTCTCGAAGAACCCCAGAATGTCATCACGGGACCTACAGGTAGCTCTTGCCACTGTTGATGTCAAAGTGAGTTACGTCTACCATGAGTCTACCATGAGAAAGCGGCAGCACAAATTTGATCCACATGGGAGGTGTGCCAGGAGGAAACCTTTGCTGTCCAGAAAGAACATCAGGGCAAGACTAAAGTTTGCCAATGAACACCAAGGCAAAGACCAGCACTTCTGGAACAATATGCTCTGGACAGATGAGTCAAAGGTAGAGCTATTTGGCCACAGTACCAGAAGACATGTTTGGCGAAAACCAAAGACAGCATTTGACCACAAGAACCTGATACCAACTGTAAAGCATGGTGGTGGAAATATAATGGTTTGGGGCAGCTTTGCTGCATCAGGGCCTGGGCAGATCACCATCATGGAATCCACTATGAATTCTTCATTGTCCCAGAGGGTGCTTGAGGATAATGTGAGGCTATCTGTCGGAAAGTTGAAGCTCAACCGAAGGTGGACCTTGCAACATGACAATGACCCTAAACATACCAGTAAATCCACCAATGAATGGCTGAAAAGAAAGAAATGGAGCGTTCTGGAATGGCCAAGTCAAAGCCCGGATCTAAATCCCATTGAGATGTTGTGGGGGGATTTGAAACGAGCTGTGCATGCAAGAAACCCCTCAAACATCGCACAGCTGAAAGAATTCTGCATGGAGGAGTGGGCAAAAATTTCTCCCAGTCGATGTCAAAGACTGGTAGACAGTTATAATAAATGCCTACTTGAGGTTGTTTCTGCCAAAGGGGGCAATACCACCTATCAAGGCAATACCACCTATCAATACCACCTAGAGCCAAGGGTGCACTTACTTTTTCCACATGCGAAATCTGCATTTATGTTTATTTAAATTATACAATTGACTACAAAATGTAAATGTTTCATGATATTTGTTATATTATATCACCTTTATCTATCAATATTGTTGAAA
>NC_136263.1:93562223-93571953 GCF_964187855.1 Myxine glutinosa | reverse complement strand
CTTTTTCACGTGACTGTATATATACACTACCGGTCAAAAGTTTTAGGATAGCTCAATTTTTCCAGTTTTTTTGAAATTTACGCAGTTTAATGTCTCAATAAAACCACCTTTAGAGGCCATTTTTCCCCGCAAGCGGGGGTTGGCCTTTTTCGGGAACTGTGGTTGTTGTTGTTTTTCGGTCCCCTTTTTGAAGCAATGTTTTACGGCCGGATGCCCTTCCTGACGCCAACCCTTTTTGCCGCCTTTAACGACAAGCAGGGAATTACCAGTGAACTGGTACTCAATTTGCCGACCTCGGAAGGATGACAGGCTGAGTCAACCCCCCTGGCGTTAATTCAGCGTTTGACCGGGATTCGAACCCAGGATCCTAGGATCCTAAGCCGGCACCCTAGCCGCTAGCCCAACACCAGGGATCAGATTCAGATCAGATTCCATCTCAATGTACTCTGAAAATTAAGCATAGAACAAATAAACAATTGGAGATAAAAAATAAATCGTAGAATCATTTTGTTTAACAAAATGTAATTTAAATTTTTGACTCAGCAAAGTAGCCACCTTTTGCAGATATAACCGCCACGAGTGTGTCCGCATTTTATTCAGAGATGGCTGAATGGATCTTCATCAATATGGTACAGTGCATTACGGTACATCAATACGGTACTACGGTACATCAATACGGTACTTTCAGAGGTTCATCAGTGAGTGCCTGGGAGTGTTTTCGGCTTCTAAAAAAATTGAAAAAATTAAATTCATTTTTTTTGGAGTTAAAAATTTTTTTTGGGAATCGCTCGATAATGCCGAAACCTTTTTAAATGAATGACAGTTATATGCAAGTACACATTCACATAAATAAATACAAAACAATTACCAGACATTTGAATACAAATAAATCGAACAATTCCGGAAGTGTACGAATTCGGTAGTACGGCTTCTTCTTCTTCCTGATCGGCATCACACTTAACTCAGAAACGTGAGCCACATTCACTCAGAACCATGAGCCACTCCCCTTCTTCTCCTGCCTCCCCCCTCCCCTCCCCTTCCCCCCCTCCGCCCCTCTCCCCACCCTTCCCCCCTCCTTCCCCCCCTCCCCTTCCCACCCCTCCCTTCCCCTTCCCTCCTCCTCCCCCGCCCCCCTCCCCTTCCCCCTCACCTCCCACTCCCCTTCCCCCTCCCCTTCCCAGCCCCCCTCTCCTCCCCTTCCGCTCCCCTTCCCTCCCCTCCCCCTCCCCTCCACTCCTCCTCCCCTTCCCCCCTTTCCCCTCTCCCCTCCCCTTCCCCCACCCCCCCTCCTTCCCTCCCCCTCCCCGCCTGGCAACGCCGGGTACTTCTGCTAGTATATATATAAATCGGGATTTAAATTTAATTCAAAAATTGATCCAGACGTCTATTCTCTTTCAAACATTCAAACCGACAGAGGTAGTTATTTATCACAGCATCTGTAGAATTTTCTGGAGAATATATATATACAGTGCGTATCAAAAAAAAGGTAATCCGAATTCAAGGGGTTAATATGCAAAGGTTATTTATTTTTGACAATTTACATGTGGTTTACTCATTAAGAGGAGATCCTCAGCTTTCCATTGATACCTTCCATGCATCATTGCTGTCACATGACCGAGTACATGTACGTTGAAAATGACAAGTTCAAATCGCATTTTTACAAGTTTGGCTAATCGATGCAGGATAAGTCAGGATAATTGGTTCAAAATGAACGTCAGATGTGAACTTTTCTCAGGAATGATTGGCCTTTATGCACCCACACCTTCAACATGTCCACCTCCCCTTTCAACACAAAGCTACAGCGGCGGAGCATGCCCTGAACTGCTAGTCTCACCATAGCCGGGTCATTGCGCAAAGCATCCACTTCATGTCGAATATGGCCCTGCAATTCGTCAAGATCACGGGGAGGAGTTTCGAACACCTTGTTCTTTAAATGTCCCCAAAGGAAATAATCACATGGAGGTCAGGTGATCTTGGCGGCCATTCCACTGCATGTTTGAGGGCGATGACTCGGTCTCCAAAGAGTTCCCTCATTCGATCTTGGACAGCGATAAGACGATGTGCTGGGGCGCCGACTTGGGCCCACCAGAGATATCTGAAGACACCATGAACCTGTCGCTCAAAGTTCTCCTCCAGCTCCGGTAAAACTTCATCATTGATCATCTGCAGATACCTGTTACCATTGACATTCCTTTGAAAGAAAAATGGTCCGATCACCTGACCACTCCCACAAAGTCCCAACCAAACAGTCCACTTTTGTCGATTCATGTTGGATTGTTGGTGTCCAAATTAAATTCCGGGGGTTGTCCTGTCGGTGCATATTCAAGAACATTATGGGTATTGACCTTGCCGTCCATGACGAAAGCAGCTACGTCGCCGATAACGGCATAAGTTGATGCCGGATGTGAATCGATATGGATGTTGGTGGAGGGTCCAGTCTTGTGATTCGGTTGAATGTTGCCGAAGGGAATCCCATCCCATTTCGTCTCGCGCTGGTATCCCTAGGATGCTCCAAAACTTGCTGCCTTACTGCTGCAATGTTCATTTCCGATCGCCCCGTGCGCCTCCTACCAGAATTCCCCTTGTTGCGGTTGAGGCTAGTGCCATGCTCTTGGTATTTTCTAACATTCGCCCACATGGTTTTGGCTGCTGGAGGCTCACCTTCTGGGAAACGTTCCCTGAACGCATCATGAGTTCGCTCCAAACTTCCAGTTTGGTGAAAGGTTGTAACCACGAAGGTCTGCTGTTCAGTCGTAAGTTGAACCATCTTTTCAATGACTCAGACTGTCTCTAAACCTATACACTGTAGGCCCATCTTAAATACACATCTTAAACAAAGGATGACGCAACTGACGATTACCAGACCAGCTTAACAATTTTACATAATCAACTTGGCAGTCGACAAGTAATGCGTCCATTTCAAACTGTCTTGCACCGATTAGCCAAACTTGTAAAAATGCGATTTGAACTTGTCATTTTCAATGAACATGTACTCGGTCATGTGTGACAGCAATGATGCATGCAAGCCATCAATGAAAGCTGAGGATCGCCTCATAATTGGTAGACCACATGTAAATTGTCAAACTAAATAACCGTTGCATATTAACCCCTTGAATTCGGATTACCTTTTTGTTAATACGCACTGTATATATATATATATATATATATATATATATATATATATATATATATATATATATATATATATATATATATATATATATATCTATCTATCTGTCACTTGTACTGTACTGCAAAGCATTCCATTTATTCATTTGTACTGAATACTGCAGCATTTGGATGTGTGGCAATTTACACTCACGTCCATTTGCTTATCTTTGCTGTACATTTGACTTCACTTGGAACTTAGAGGAACTCACAACAACAGTGGACATACAAATGCAAAATGGAACACTATAAAATGAGAAAGATATTTGTTTACCTGCAAAATTATCCCATTTGTGTCGATTTAAATGGAGATCAAACAGTTTCCGAAGATCTTACGGATACCGATACGGATACAGATATATACGGATAGATTTATCCGAATTGGGCATTTCTATGTTTGAGGCTTGCACACACTGACTTCCTGTCCAATGACCCAGATTTCTGTGGTAGCTATTGCACTTTTGGAACATTTGTTATGGCCATGTGTATTCATTTAATTGTGCTTGGATAAATTTAATCTGGGTCAATTGGCAGGAAGTTTTGGGCACTGTTTGATGCTGTTTCTTTTGTTAATTTATCCTGTTCTTCAGTGCCTTTCATTTCATTGTATGCGTTCAATTAAAGGTGAGGCAGGTATGGTTAGTAATGCACTGTACCATATTGTGTGTAAAGTCTTCATGTGTAAAGTTTACTTGTAAAGTAACCTTTTCCCACTGGTGCTCATGGTGTTGTATGCTTCATAAAATACTTTGTTTACTATATTTGAATGGCTATTTTATTCAATATGGTCACATTGTTATGGTTAGCTCGCGTGGAACGAAGTTCAGGGGAGCTTATGTGATGGGGCGTCGTCAGTCCGTCCATCCGTAAACACTTGAATCTTCTTCTCTGAAACCGCTGATGGGATTGTGACCAAATTTGGCACAAATGATATTTGTCGTCTTGTGACTAAAATTTGTTCACGGCATTTAAAAAATCGGGATCTAAGGGGGTCTACCGGGGGTCAAAGTGGATCCAGGTTTGACATCCCAAAATAGGAATTTGCTTTCTTCTCTGAAACTACACACACACAATTTTGATGAAATTTGACCACAACATTCATCACCCGTGATGTACCAAAGTTTGCTCACGGCATTAAAAAATAATCTGCCCCTATGGGGGTCTACGGGAGGGGTTTCCCCCACAAAATCGGCGTTTGCTTTCTTCTCAGAAACTACACATGCAATTCCGATGAAACTTAACCACAACCATCATCATCCGTGATGTACCAATGTTTGTTAAATTGGGGTCTGAGGAGGTACACAGGGTGGGAGGGGGGGGGGTGTTGCCCCCCCCCCCCAAAAATAGGTATTTTTTTGTTTGTTTATTTAAAGTTTTATGATTATGTTAGTGTGATTCTACATGCTGCCCTGTCTTTTAGCAAGCATTGAAATAGGTTTAAAATACCTTTAGTCAGTGCAGTATACTGTTTATTCTACCAGGTGAGTGCCAGGAGTATTGCCCCTATGTTTTCATTTTTGTATCCTGATGTGGATATAAGCTACGCTTCATTCCAGAGCATAGATTAACAGAAAAATAAAAGTGATAATTAAACAGCAACATTTATTTGTTTAAGTTGATATATTTGCCAATTTGAATGATCTCCGGAACATACGGATTTGAATTGGTGATTGTTGACGGTATTTCATATTTCCCAGGTTATTTCAAGTATTTATTTGGGCTTCAGCTGTGTTGCATCACAATTATAATGTAATGATATTTATTTACAGTAATCACATCAATTGAGGTAAGACCAGCATTAAAATTGATCGTGTTTCTCCAGAATGAGGAATAGTTAAATTTGCATCTGTGTGATGTGCAATTGTGTTTATCTTGAAATATTAGGCCGAAAATGGAATCGTCAACTGAGACTGTTTACACTAAATTATTCTATCAATTTAAAAAGAAGAGTGTGGCCGTTCTCTTTCATTCGATTCTGAGAATTGATTCTCAGCAATAAAACATCAGCGATTTAGGGTCGCCATTGTGCAAACGAAGCATGTAAAATGCACCCATGGTGACCAATACAAATGTTACAAGGGTGACCTCAACCAAAAAAGAAAGAAAGAAGTGGTATATATGTGGATTCTTTGTAACAAGTTGACTATGAAGCGCAGAAATAGAGGCAGATGGTGCATGATGTTGTGGGAGAATTTAAAACAAAAATAATCCAACATGCTACCCAGAAGATCTGCAAGAAATTATTGTCACTGTCCTAACAGACATTCATTGTCCAGACTATGGCAACCATTCTGACAAACAGTTCCTTCAAACTGTGCCAAACATTTTTTATTACAATATCAAAGATTGGATTATATAGCCACCAGGGAGCCCATCCTCCAAACCCAGACCCAAGCATGTGGAGATGAATTAGATAAAGCTGAAATTGAGTATGATGAAACAACCACTATCTGAACATGAGTGGTTAATCTGGGTAAATGGAATATATGGAGGTAGTTCACTGACAATGTGGAGTATCTTGTCGTGGTGTAGGCAATTTTGGTGGTTGCAAATACAGTAATACCTTGCTTAACGCTACCCCATAGAACACTGATTAGTTATAGAGCTCTATGGCCTGAATAATTTTTTTGGGTTTTTACTTAACATGCAGTGCGTGCTGAGCAAACTTACCAAATGCCATTGTTTGTATGCACACACTCTGGAAAATCAGATGGAAGTGGATTGTGCTTTAGACTTAGATACATCGACCATTACTCAACAATACAGACAAAATAAAAGCTTCTGCCTAGTCCACTATTTTGTTAACTAAAACGAAGTGAACCCCTTTAAGGAGTTTGGCAGCGAAGATGTAGAACCAGGTAAGCTTGGTTCTTCAGGTTTAAGAGACAGTAACTTGCAGAGCATCCATATAAGTAGTGAAGCTGCGAGCACTCACGACCAGGAAGCCCTTAATAATAATAATAATAATAATAATAATAATACATTTATTTTATATAGCGCTTTTCAAGAAGCCCAAAGATGTTTGACAGAGTACAAAAAACAAGTGCAAAAAGACATAAATCAACAGGTAAATAATCAAAGCAAGAGGAAGGAGAAGAGATAGTCAGGGGTTAAATGCTGTGGGTTAAATGTTGAATGCAGTGTTGAACAGGTGGGTCTTGAGTGATGTTTTGAATGTGGTGAGTGAGGAGGAGTCTCTGATGGTGTGAGGTAGTGAGTTCCAGAGGGTGGGAGCAGCGATGGAGAAGGCCCTGTCCCCCCAGGATCTGAATTTGGTCCGCATGGGGGGGGGGGGGGGGGGTCAGGAGGTTCGTACCAGCAGAGCGGAGGTTGCGGGTGGGAGTGTGTCTGGAGAGGAGGTCAGTCAGGTAGGATGGGGCCAGGTTATGGAGGGCTTTGTAGGTCAAGAGGAGGATTTTGTATTGGATTCTCTGGGGGATGGGGAGCCAGTGAAGCTTGTAAAGGACGGGGGTGATGTGGTCACGGGTCCGGGAATGGGTGAGTAGACGGGCAGCGGAGTTCTGAATGTATTGGAGTTTATTGATGATTATTGAGGGTGAACCAAAGAGGAGGCTGTTGCAGTAGTCCAGACGGGAGGTGATGAAGGCGTGGATGAGGGTTTCTGCAGCCGTGGAGGAGAGGGATGGACGGAGACGGGCGATGTTTTTCAGGTGAAAGAAGGCTGTCTTTGTGATCTGTTTAGTGTATTTGTCGAAGGAGAGGGTTTGGTCAAAGATGATACCAATATTCTGGATGTGAGGGGAGGTGGACACTGGGAAACCGTCGATGTTGAGGGCAAAGTTATGGGTGGATTTGGTGAGCGTTTTTGGGCCAATGATGATTATCTCAGATTTATCATAGTTAAGTTTGAGGAAGTTTATTTGAAGCCAGGATTTTATTTCAGTGATGCAGTTTGTCAGGATAGAGTGGGTGGCGGTGGAGATGGACTTGGTGGAGATGAAAAGCTGGATGTCATCGGCGAAGCAGTGGAATTGGAGACCATGACGGCGGATTAAGTGACCAAGGGGGGACAGGTACAGGATGAAGAGGAGGGGGCCAATAACTGAACCTTGGGGGACAGCTTTGGGGAGGGGAGCAGTGGAGGATTTGCAGTTATTGATGGAGATGAACTGGCGTCTGTCGGAGAGGTATGATTTGATCCAAGAGAGGGCAGTGCCGGTAATGTTAAAGATGGTTTCAAGTCGGGTGAGGAGGATGGTGTGATTGATGGTGAATTGAATTCCCTTGAAAACCCTTGAATTCCCTTAGCTGTCATTTACCATTTCGATTAAGGTGCAGTATTTATAAAATAATATGTTAACCCTCTATTATTATTAGCGCTATTACCTGCAGTGCCTTCAGAAAGTATTCAGACCTCTTGACTTTTTCAAATTTTGTTGTGTTACAGACTGAATTTAAAATGGATTAAATGGAGTTTTTTTTGTCACTTATCTATACGTAGTACCCCATAATGTCAAAGTGGAATTTTTTTCGACATTATTACAAAATAATTAACTAGAAATTAAATCCAGAAATATCTAATTTACGTAAGTATTCAACTCCCTGAGTCAATACTTTGTAGAAGCACCTTTTGCAGCGATTACAGTTTCGAGTGTTCTTGGGTATGTCTGTATCAGCTTTGCACATCTGGATTTGGGGAGTTTCTCCCATTCTTCCTTTCAGATTTGCTCAAGCTTTGTCAAGTTGGATGGGGAGCGTCGGTGAACAGCAATCTTCAAGTTTTTTCTTTCACGTTCTTGTTCTGAAGCGTTTTCAGTGTTGCATTGGATGTATGCTTAGGGTCACTGTCCTGTTGGAACATAAATCTTCGTTGCAGTCAAAGGTTTTTTGCACTCTGAAGCATGTTCTCCTCAAGGATTTGCCTGTATTTGGCTCCATTCATGTTTCCCTCTATCCTAACATGTCTCACAGTCCCTGCCACTGAAAATCATCCCCATAGCATGATGCTGCCACTATCATGTTTCACAGTAGAGATGGTGTTAGATGGGTGATAGGCTATGCTCGCTTTCCGTCACACCAAACAATATTTTGCCTCATGCTCTGAGTCTTTCACATGCCTTTTTGCAAACTCCAGGTGTGCTGTCATGCACCTTTTTCTCAGGAGTGGCTTCTGTCTGGCCACTCTCCTATAAAGCCTGGATTTGTGAAGTACTTCAGAGACTGTTGTCCTTTTGGCAGGTTCTCCCATCTCAGCCAAGGAACTCTGTAGTTCTGTCAGAGTGTCATTGGGTTCTGGGCCACCTCCTTGACCAAGGTCCTTCTTGCCAGGTTGTTCAGTTTGGTCGAACGGCCAGCTCTAGGAAGAGTCTGGGTAGTTCCACATTCTTTCCATTTCCTAATGATGGAGCTCACTTTGCTCTTGGGAACTCTCAACACTCCAGAAATTGTTTTATACCCTTCCCCAGATCTATGCTTCCTCACAATTATATCTCGGAATTATACGGAGAGTTCCTTGGACTTCATGGTAGTTTCTGTTCTGACATGCACTGTAAACTGTGGGACATTATATAGAAAGGTGGGGTTCTTTCTAAATCATGTCCAATCAATTGAATTGGCAACAGGTGGACTCCAATCAAGTTGTAGAGACATCTCAAGGATGATCAAAGGAAATTGGATGCACCTGAGCTCAATTTGTGTCATAGGGGTTGAATACCTATTAACCCGACATTTCAGTTTTTCATTTTTAATTATTTTGTAAAAAATATATAAAAAATAATTTCCACTTTGAGTGTCATAGCAAAGGGGTAGAATATTTGTTAACTCAAGATGTTTCATTTTTTTTTCATTTTTAATTGGTTTGTAAAAATATCTAAAAAAGAAAAATCCACTTTGATATTATGGGGTATTATGTGTAGATCTGACAAAAAAAATCTCAATTTGATCAATTTTAAGTCTGCAACACAACAAAATGTGAAAAAAGTCAAGGGGTGTGAATACTTTCTGAAGGCACTGTATACCACAATTAAGCCCTCGTATATCGCGCATGTGTAAGAAATAATGCTGTGGGGAACGCATCTCCATCTAAACAGTGGTATAATGACCCCTTTGGTGTATTTTCGACTCGCACTCTTCTCCAGGATCGCATCCTGAGTGCCAAGTGACATAGTACTGTAGTGTCAAGTATAGTATGCCTGAAGATTTTGCATACAGTTCCAATGAAACCTGGTAACACGTGTTTTGCTGTATGGCAGTGCTACAGAGCTCGTGCCATCAATATATTCAGATACATTTGAGGATTCAAAGAGCAGAAAATTCACCATATCTGAACCACTTGAGTTTGTATGTATGACCAAAACACCAAAAATGTGTTTATGCTTGACTTAAAGCTTCAGAAAATCGCCAAGTTCATTGGTATTTCAGCTGGCATTCAAATTCAGCTGGCATTCATTGAAGATTGGCAGAGTATTTTGCAAGATTTCTTAATGTTACTGATTACTCTCCAGCCCTTCAAGCAGGCAGTGCACCACCACCTCGTGTCATCTCTCCATCCTGACCCATGATCTTTATTACCACCATTAACCCTCCCTAACGCAACACTCTT
>NC_136263.1:93437223-93557223 GCF_964187855.1 Myxine glutinosa | reverse complement strand
TTCGACCGAACCCCAGGGGTTCAGTGAGCCAGTCTCAGGGGTTCGGTGGAGGTCCTCCAAAAGGCATTCCACATTTTTTTTTTTTTTTTCTTTTAGTTTTGTATCAATTTTGAATCTATGTGTAATTACGCTTATTATTAATATTATTATTATTTTGCTATGTATGTTACGAACGAATGGAAATGTTATTTGCAATTGTATTCCCATCCCATTCATGGTTTCTCTGGTCTGTGTTTAAGATAAGTAGTTTCACACTGACTGTAGTAAGTTGAATCAATGAGCAACTTGCTAATTATTCTGTTGATGGTGCTTACTTACTTACTGGATTTTGGACTTTGCAGGTGTTCGGAAATTCCAGTGAATAGCCTCGATTAGCTTGCCGTGTGCCATGCGTCATTGGTCGCGCCTTACTTTGGAGTTACTGATTAATTGAAAAGTAAGTTGGAAATGTTTGTGGATATGCAGGGCGGGTTCAGAGTTATATTAAAATCAAAAGTGGATGGTGATTATAAAATATGATTGAATTACTCAGAAAAGTAGGTGGAGGTGATATATATTATTTTATTTTATTTTTATTTTTTTTGTATACTGAATCGAGGCTCGTGAAAGCGCTAACATTTACTTCACAAACAAATCAACCAGACAAACAAAATATATAAAAAGAGGGAGCAGAAAACAAGATGGGGAGAGAAGGGGAAGCACACAAACACAACATTTGAGAGCAACAACGTGATCACGTGATCACAAACAACGTGGTCGAAGAACGAACGAACAAATAAGAACGAATAAACGAATAAGAACAAAAGGAAATATTTTTTTTTTTGTTTTTTTTTTGAGATTTTAAAACAAGGAAGTATGGGGTGAAAAGACCGTGAAAAACAGAGACCGGAAAGTAATTGCAGCGCGATCGGAGAACCGCTGAGACAAAAACAAAGCCTCAAGCCAAGGTCGGACACGGTAGCCTAGTACTACACTTAGGCCTCAGAATACGTGATACGAAAGACCGACGATTCTGTACACAGGTATGAAAAACCAACACCGAGAATACTATTAAAGACACCCCAATAGGTACATACACCGAGAGAAAGATACAGTTTCGACAAAAACACAATTGTGAAAAGTTACTTAACTTCGAAAGCGAGCGTGCATGGACAGCTTTGAAGAGACGAGACCTCCAATCTTGCGCATGCGCAGTATATAACTCCTTTGGTCGCAATTCAAAACTAACAATTCTCAGTTTTCTGTGTCATATTATAATGGGATTTGAGGTGACATAGAGTTGAGTAGATAATAAATCCCGTCATTGTAACTATAAGTTATCTTTTCTCCGTTAAAATTTCTCAGTTTTCAGAGGGGTACTGATTTATATTTAAGCATGTTCCTTTTTTAATTTTTGTCATATAATTATTTGCCCGAACTCAATTAAGAAAAGTTTGTTCCTTTTGTTTTGTTTTTGCAGTATGTCGAGCAAAAAAAAGGAAATGGTCAGAGGATTACGTGCGGTACGGGTTCACGTGTTTGACGGAACGGGACGGATGTCAGCGTCCTCAATGCATGCTTTGCAATGTCGAGTTGAGCAACTCCAGCCTAGCACCAGCAAAACTACGGGAACACTTCAAAAAACTGCACGGCGAGGGGCAGTACAAAGACGCAACGCTGGATGAATTCAAATTGAAGAGAGTCCGATTCGACGCAAGTGCTACCTTGCCCACTCTCGGCTTCGTTCCAATTGACAAACTGATCCTCACTGCGTCATATGAAGTTGTGTACCTGATCGCAAAGCAGGGCAAACCGCACACTGTTGGAGAGACACTCATCAAACCGGCCACGTTGAAGATGGCCAACATCATGCTGGGAAAAGCTGCTGAAAACAAGTTGTCTCTCGTTCCACTCTCAAATGACCATCAGATGCAGAATCGACGACATGAGCGACGACATCCTCGCCCAGGTAGTTGCAGATGTAGTCGCGAGCCCGCCGAAATTCAGCCTTCAACTCGACGAGACCACCGACATTTCGAATTTGAGCCAGTTCATCGTATTTGTGCGTTATGTCAAAGGAGACGAGATCAAGAAAGACTTTCTGTTCTGCAAGCCTCTCACAACAACGACGAAGGCAGCTGACGTGAAGAAGCTTGTGGACGACTTCTTCAGATAGCAACGGCCTCTTGTGGAACATGGTGTCTGCAGTTTGCTCGGACGGAGCTCCAGCCATGCTGGGATGCAACTCTGGTTTTGGAGCGCTGGTGAAGGCCGATGCACCACACATCATCATCACGCACTGCGTCCTGCACAGACACGCGCTGTTATCAAGAACCCTGCCTCCAAAACTGGCTAATGTTCTGAAAATCGTCGTTGAAACTGTGGATTACGTGCGAAGCCGTGCTCTGAATCATCGCATCTTCAATGAGCTGTGCAATGAAATCAGCTCTGAATTTGAAGTCCTTCTCCACCACTCTAACGTTCGATGGGTATCACGAGGGAAGGTAGTGAGCCGTGTTTTTTGCCTTGCGTGTAGAATTAGCCCTGTTTTTGCGAGAACACCAGCATTGCCATGCAACAAACTTCCAAGAGTCAGAGTTCATCCTCGCCTTGGCGTACTTGGCTGACATCTCCGACGCACTCAATCATCTCAATTGCCATATGCAGGGCGGTGGAGTGAATGTCATCGAATCTGAAGAAAAGCTGAGCGCTTTCCAAAATAAGTTACCGTTGTGGAGGCGGCGAACAGAGAACGACAACGTCGCAAACTTTTCGCTACTGGACGAGTGTGTGCGCGGGATCGAAGATGAGTCTGAAGTTGGAGGCACTGCTGTTCCGGGGGAGCTGAAGCAAGCGATTGCCATGCACTTGGATGAGCAGGGAAAGTCATTCGACGGCTACTTCCCCGACCAAGAGCAATACCCAGCATGGGTGCGACAGCCGTTTACTTTCGACGTTGCAACGGCAGATGTCAACGACCAATACCTCGACGACCTCATCGAACTTCAGCAGAGCCAGACTCAACAACAACTCTTCGGCACAGCAACGCTCTCAACGTTTTGGTGCCGCCAAATGGAAGGGTATCCTCACATCGCTAAAATTGCCCTTGAGATCCTCACGCCGTTCGTTACAACGTATCTCTGCGAGCATGCGTTTTCGAAACTGGTGGACATTAAAACAAAGAAAAGGAGCAGGCTTGCATGCGAAAATGATTTGAGGGTGGCCCTTGCCAAAACAAAACCACGCATTTCCCAGATCGCCTCCCGAAAAGAAGAACAGAAAACGCATTAAGATGCAATTCTTCCTCATTTTTTGGTCAAATTTGAGGGGTTTCGCGAGTGTTCGGTGGGTTTCGTTAGGGTTCGGCGCCTTTAAAAATGTTAAGAACCACTGTTCTAGTAAATGCTTGTGAATAATACATTTGTTTGCTGTGCATTTATAGAAGCCAGGGATCCTAGTTTCTTTGTTGTGGGGCTGTGAGAAAGTTCCTCAACCTCCACTAACATCATTTCGATGTGGTCGGACACTCAGGGACCTTTTGGTAAAATCAAAACACCCACAGCCTAAAGGACAACGCCCCATAAAAGACCTCCTATATGAACTGCAAATCTACATGGGTCATATACTTAATCACTTGCCAAAAGTGCACCAAACAATATGTTGGAAAAACTGAGAATACACTCTACAGACGATTTAATAACACCCGGTCAGAAATCAATAACTTCCACACCAGTCAGGGCAAATCCCTACCTTACACGATACACTTTAATCAACCGGATCACTCTATAAATGACATTCAAATCTCTGCCATTGAATCAATTACAAATCGATCACACACCACGATTCTGAAACGTGAGTCCTTTTGGATACATAAACTTTGGACAAAAATCCCTCATGGCATAAATTTTGATGATTAAAGAATCTTTCAACATCAACCCAATCAAATCATTAACCGTAACCCATTCATTCACTCATTCACTCATTCATTCATTCTACCTTTATATGTCATTTACAAATGTAGGTACTTATATAAATATAAATGGTAAATTAATATTTGCTTGTGTGTTTATGTATGTATGTATATATAATATATTTGTATATGCATGTGCACAAACTGTAACGTGAACGGTAACTGTAAGCTGGGCTTCACTTCCGCTGAACTTGGGGACGGTGAGTGAGCTTTAGCGTGGCTCTTCTTTTTGTATGCATCTTCTACACATATCACACATCTTATACACATATCACTATACATACTTGTCTGATATACATGCCTGTTGTTTCTGTAGACTAAGAAGAAGACCTTTGTTGGTCGAAAGCTTGTCGAGAATTAAAGATCGACCGTCCTGAAGCTACGTCCGCGTCCTATTTAATCTCCTGATTATTTATTTAATACATATGAGACACCCTGCTCGTACTGTGGAGTTTCTACTATTTCTCACAGTTATATATATACAGTATATTGTTGCGGTTTTTAGAACCCTCCACTTTGTAAATATTGTAATAACCCCTTATAAATAATCCCCTGCAAATATTCCCATTTTTGTGTGAAGATCAAAGGTCGCACCCTAGTTAGGTCATATTGCAACACGTAGAACACCATAGATTCTTCTTTAGTTATTTCAATAGTATGTGTTTCAGGTAAGGATCTGTTCCCAATAGTTTGACTCTTCGTTGCATTAATCAAATAACCTAGGCCCCTTTTTCCAATCCTATTCATATTGCGGCGTCGCCTTCCTCCAAATTGGGCTCCCTTGCTTGCCAGTAGCGTTCACTGCCTGGCTCAGCCGCCATTACGCACGCGGTCAAGCTGGAGAGGAAGGGCAGAGCACCAAGAATGAAGACGTGGCCCCACAACGCCCCATAAAGGGGCGGACCGGTGAGCGCTCGCGACCAGTCAGGGCCGAGGCCGGCTCACCGGTAGGCGTATCCAAAAGGCAAGCGGCTTTATACGTGAGTGGGCAATATAAGCGGGTGCGTGGGACTACTTCAAGAGATGCGAGAGATGAGCCAGGGAGAGAGAAGGAGTCAAACCTAGATGAGTGAGAGAAGAGAGGTGCCCGGGAGAACGATTTGAACCGATGCGAAAGGAGTCCTTGCTTGCCATTGATGAACTATTGGAGGCGCACAACTGGCGAAGGCTAAAGGACAATTTGTTGCGTACGCCGCATCCCAGTCTTTCCCCCCGCGATATAATTGTCCGCTCACGTTAAACGCCACGCAAAGCTGCCGGCCGCTTGCCGCGGTACGAGTGAACACCCAGAGCGTGGACCGGAGCGCGAGCTTGGAGCGGGACCTCGATGCCTGTGCCATCTGCCGGACCTCGACGCCTACCAGCTGCCTGGACCCTTCTCTTCCTTCCCACCACCACCACCTTTTCGTGTAAGTGTATTTGTATTGTCCTGGGAGTGATAATATAAGAGTGTATAAGGCTGCCCTGTGTTACTGCTTCTTCCTCTTCAACTGTACATTACCTCTTTCGTTTCCTCTTCATTATTGTTCATAATTAATAAACCTGTGTTGTTCCTTCTTATTCTCTGGGTTTCCTCTCATCCGGTCGCTTTAGTGATTTCCCAATTGAATACCGGTGGCACGATATAGGAACCGCTTATAATCGGGTCTAGTCTTTGTTAACGGCCTGAGTCGTGGCTCGCTTCGCTCGGCGTGTTCATTACAGCTGCCGCTCGGGCGGGGCTCATTTCCTCGCTTACCGGAAGTCGCTGGTAATTCGGTAATAGGAAGAATTGGCCTACCACCCAATTCAGCGCTGACCGGAAGTGACGTCATAGCTCCAGGACTCGGACGGCCAGCTTAATAGGCGAGGGGATTAACCCACCCTCGGTAAGGGGAGCGCCGTACTCCGAGATTCGCAACAATATATATATATATATATATATATATATATATATATATATATATATATATATATATATATACACATACATACATACATACATACATACATACATACATACATACATACATACATATATATATACATATATATATACATACATACATACATACATACATACATACATACATATATATATACATATATATATACATACATACATACATACATACATACATACATACATTGTGAGAAACCACCGGTGAAACCACCTGTTCTCACGACCGATTTGGTGCCCCGCCCACCGCGTGACGTGGCATCCTTGGAGCCTCACGCGATCGGGGGGGAATTCGGCACGTGATTGGTGGAGGGGTCAGAGAGCGCGGTCGCCATCTTATGCGACGCACACGGCTCGAAGGCTCCGAGTGGGAAATATCATAAGGGTTTTCCTTGAAGCCTCCGGACAGCCGAGTTGGGCTGGTCGAATACCGTTCTGTATTTTACGAGCGAGGAACTCCAGAAGAGAACGAGTGATTCCCGGCTTCGTGTTGGAGCTACTGGCCGACCGTTCCTGGCGGCCTTGTGCGGTATTCCATCCTGGTATCCTCCGAGTCCCGGAGCCCGTCGATTGGAGCCGCGAGTGATCTTACCTGCGTCCGGTTGGAGCGTCTGTTGCCGACAGTTCCTGCAGGCTTGTGCAGCATATTCCCTTTTGTTACCTTTCATGGGTTTTGTGATCGAGCCAATAAATAATCGTGCCTTACCCCTAGAAGGCCGATTAAAACACAATTGTGTTTATTGCGTCTCTTTTGGTTCACTACGTGGATTACTTGAAGCCCGGACATTCACGTCCGTATTCCGTGCTGGGATACATTCCACAGACGGGATCGCGACAAATGGGTTGCTCGTCCTAGGATCATTCAAGTAAGAGCCATTCGATTGAGACGGGAATTCTGCAGTGGACGACATCTTCTGGCATCTGTTCATCGCCTTCTCACCAGCGGACGCCGTCTCGGAGGAACTTTCTCGCCGTAGGACGCTGTCTTGGGCAGAGAAGTGAATAGCCTCGGATCCCTCCAAACAACCGACAAAGGATAAGCGAATAGCCTCGGATCCCTCCAAACAACCGAAAAAAAAAAAAAAAAACGTGAGTATTTGTACGTGGTATTTTTCTCATTGGCAATTTGATGTGCGGGTGATATTGCGTAGTTTGTGTCGTATTTCCCCAACAGAGCGTTGTGTTTGAGCGTTGTGTTTGAGGTTGTGTTTTGTGCCTGGTCGTATGATAACTCGTAGCCAAGCTATGTCGACCAGGGAAGTGAGAGTTCAACCTGATCATGTTGACAGTCACGTGGGTGGCGAGGTGAGCGACGCAAGCAGCCTTGACCCGGTCACTCAACCCGAGATGTTAGGAAGCGATCCCATCATGACTAAATGCATGCGTTCGCCCTTCTGGACCGGGCTGACTCCGGTTCAACAACTTGACATGTATAACAGGGAGAATGACAGGGCAGAGGCAGAGCGTGCGGCAGCAGCAGAGAGAGAGCGTGCAGCAGCAGAGAGAGAGCATGCGGCAGCAGAGACAGCAGCAGAGAGAGAGCGTGCGGCAGCAGCAGAGAGAGAGCGTGCAGCAGCAGAGAGAGAGCGTGCAGCAGCAGAGGGAGAGCGTGCGGCAGCAGAGAGAGAGCATGCGGCAGCAGAGAGAGAGCGTGCGGCAGCAGCAGAGGGAGAGCGTGCGGCAGCAGCGAGAGAGCATGCGGCAGCAGAGAGAGAGCGTGCGGCGGCAGCAGAGAGAGAGCATGCGGCAGCAGAAGCTGAACGCGTCAGAGAGCATGAGTTGCGAATGTTGACTGAACGACTGCGGGCAGAGGGGTCTGCTGCAAGAGTCCCGGAAACTGTTCATGTTCGTTTGCCGGACTGGACGGGAGACACGAAGCCAGAAGCGTATCTGGAGATGGCGGAGAAGTTGTTGGCTGCCGGTGGCATTGATGAGAGCTTGTGGGTCGGCCATCTTGTGAGCCATCTATCTGAGAAGGCGAGGGAGGTATATGCGAGGATGGCAACCGAGGACGCAAACAGATACAGGGCATTGAAGGCCGAGATTTTGAACGCCTATGCGGTGTCCGCATGTATTTATAGGAGAAATTTTTTCAGCTGGACTCGTGAGTCCAGTCAAACCTATGAGGAACATTCGCGGGCCTTGTTGGAACAGCTGCAGAGATGGTTCAAGGGGAGCAAGGTTGAGTTACCTCAAGCGGTGGCGGAACTCCTGGTGCGTTACCGTATCGATCAACAGCTTCCGCCTGACTTAGCATTGTTTCTTGTCGACAAAGACACTGCTTCCTTGGCAGACTGCGTCAACCTTATTGATAAACATGTTTTGGCGTGCAAAATGCTGCAAGTCACGCAGTCGCGTCGTAAGACGGAGGAGTCTGCGATCAAGACCGCCCCCCGTCTGCCCGGCGGCTGGATCGAGGGGAGGGGTTCTCCGATGCCCTCCACTGGTGGCGGTCGCGAGCCGCAGACCAGGGCAGGGCCCTGGTGCGATTTCTGCAAACGCGTGGGGCACGGTGAAAACCGCTGCTTCTCTAATCCCGCTAGTCCGGCCTACCGAGGCAACCCTCCTGTTAAGTCGGAGGGAGATCAGTGGAGCTCATCCGCCGGGCCCTCGCACACGACGGTGGCATCGGTGACCGAGGTCACTGCCACCGAGGCTAATTCCATTCATCCACTGTACCAGGATTATTCAGGGACAGCCTTAGTGGGTGGCCCTGATTCGATGCTGAAGTTTGAGGCCCAATACCTTCGGGATACTGGGGCGACACGGTGTGTTCTCCGGGCGGGGGTAGTTCCGGCCTCTCAGATGCGTTATACCGGCGAGTATACCCTCCTTCGGGGCATTGACCGGGTTCTTGGCCGGTATCCCCTTGCCCTCCTCGAGGTCCGGAGTGACATTTTTAAGGGTCCAGTGACCTGTGTGGTGGTACCCTACTACCCGATACCCGGGGTCTCCTTGCTGATTGGCAATGATGCCATGGCCAGGGAGGAGTCATTGACTCTGACCTGTGGGGGGGTCACTAGATCCCAGAGTAAACAGGCGGAGAGAGTGGCGGAGTCAGACATATCTTCACTCTGGCCCGAGGAGCCTAGCGCCTCGACTCCAGTTCCCGACGGTGACGTTGCGTCAGCTGAAGTCCACCCGAGCCTCCCGTCCGGCCACCCTCAGGTGCCGTGCTCCTCAGGGACCGCTCCCGCCATGTCGCGATTCAGCAGGAACGCTAATGCTAAGGTATATGTGGGAAACCTGGGCAATGGAGCAGCGAAGGCCGAGCTAGGGAGGGTCTTCGAACATTACGGACCACTCCGCAACGTATGGGTGGCTCGAAACCCACCTGGATTTGCAGTTGTTGAGTTTGAAGAGCCACGAGATGCTGAAGATTCGGTCAGAGCCCTTGATGGAAGGTTAATTTGCGGATCGCGTGTGTGCGTCGAGATGTCGAATGGCATGTCGCGGCGGCCTCGTTTCAGACGCCCTTTGGTCCGCAGGCCTTTCGACCCGAACGATCGATGTTACCAGTGCGGTGAAAGGGGTCATTACGCATATGACTGTTGTTCTCGACACCGGAGGAGTACCCGCCGCTCTAGGTCTCGGCCCGTTCCCTTCCTGTCAACGCTTCCCCCAACTTGAGTTTGGCCCCCTTGCCTCTCTATTGTGCTTGTGTGAAGTGTAACTCTTGTAGGGTAGATATTAATGTGGTGTATGGTGTTAACTATTGTGTGTGGAAAAAAAAACCAAACTGGTTCATTGTTAACCTGTTAATGCCTGTTAATGGCCTGTGCGTTAATAATTGCGTTATTGTTGCACTATTGCGTTGCGTTGTATTGTGGCGTTGTTGCGTTATTGTTGTTAATAAGTGTTAATACTTGTTAATGGCGTTAATTGCCTGTTAGCGATTACCGCCATCATCTTGCCATGTGATTTGCACCTACTACAAATACTGGTTTTTAAAAAACGCCGTCTATTCGACGGGGTTTTTACTTAGGGGGGGAGGACTGTGAGAAACCACCGGTGAAACCACCTGTTCTCACGACCGATTTGGTGCCCCGCCCACCGCGTGACGTGGCATCCTTGGAGCCTCACGCGATCGGGGGGGAATTCGGCACGTGATTGGTGGAGGGGTCAGAGAGCGCGGTCGCCATCTTATGCGACGCACACGGCTCGAAGGCTCCGAGTGGGAAATATCATAAGGGTTTTCCTTGAAGCCTCCGGACAGCCGAGTTGGGCTGGTCGAATACCGTTCTGTATTTTACGAGCGAGGAACTCCAGAAGAGAACGAGTGATTCCCGGCTTCGTGTTGGAGCTACTGGCCGACCGTTCCTGGCGGCCTTGTGCGGTATTCCATCCTGGTATCCTCCGAGTCCCGGAGCCCGTCGATTGGAGCCGCGAGTGATCTTACCTGCGTCCGGTTGGAGCGTCTGTTGCCGACAGTTCCTGCAGGCTTGTGCAGCATATTCCCTTTTGTTACCTTTCATGGGTTTTGTGATCGAGCCAATAAATAATCGTGCCTTACCCCTAGAAGGCCGATTAAAACACAATTGTGTTTATTGCGTCTCTTTTGGTTCACTACGTGGATTACTTGAAGCCCGGACATTCACGTCCGTATTCCGTGCTGGGATACATTCCACAGACGGGATCGCGACAACATATATACATATATATATATATATATATATATATATATATATATATATATATATATATATATATATATATATATATATATATATATATATATATATATATATACAGTATATATATATATATATACAGTATATGTATATATATATATATATATATATATATATATATATATATATATATATATATATATATATATATATATATATATATATATATATATATATATATATATATATATATATATATATATATATACACACACATACAGACTTGGCATTTAATATGGAATATTTTTTTTTTCTTGACTTGGGTTTACTTTCTGAACTCAGTAAATCAATCTGGTGAGTTTCTTTTACCCTTCGGTGATGTCTTTGTTGAAAGAACCATGTCACTGATTGCCTTTCGCAGCAAGAAGTCAATAACAGGATTATATCACAGGTGGCGTGACAAAATGTAAAGACAGGTACATTTGACGATTGGCTTCACAATCGGGTATATAAGGGTTGTTGCGTTCTGTATTAGTGGAAAACAACTACTGCACATCTACAAAAGTTATTGCCGCTTCCTCTGGAGATGGTCCATCAAATTGACAATGCTGTTTCTCATGGAGTGGTGGCTTTACAAAATTCTGGCATGAAACAGCGTGCTATTGCTCGGCAGTGTGGCATCACTCAAGGTCAGGTGTCAAAGATCCTGAAACGAAATGCTCAGAGGGGAGTCCCTACTCCATTACCAAGGCCAGGACGTCCCCGCAGAACCACATGGAGGGATGATCGCCAGCTGCACCGGTTAGTCTGCAATGGCCGTACCAAGTCAGCTAATCGGCTTCGGGCTGAGTGGCAATAACTGACAAATGTGCCTGTATCCAGAAGGCTCGTCAACCTACGACTGGTTCAAGCAGGCTATCGTGCCAGGCGTCCCCTGAGAAAGCCACGTCTGACCAGACAACACCGCCAGCGTCGATTGCAGTGGGCCAGAGAGCACCATCAATGGCAGCCAGGACACTGGAATCACGTGACCTTCAGTGACGAGTCTAGATTTCTGGTCTATCGTCAAGATGGCCGCGTCCGAGTGCGCAGACAAGTGCATGAAGCCCACAACGAAGATTGTATAGTGCCAACAGTCCAAGCTGGAGGTGGTGGGGTGACCGTTTGGGCTGCTTTTCATGGAGGGGGCAAAACTGACCTGGTTGTTCTGAATGGAAACCTGAACCAGTTCAAGTACCGGGTCATTCTGGAAGAAACATTGCTCCATTTGCTCATGCAGCCTTTCGAGGAAACTTTGTCTTCCAAGATGACAATGCACGGCCTCATGGTGCTCGCATGATCCAACACTTTCTTGTTGACCGTGGTGTCGAGCATATGGACTGGCCTGCCATGTCCCCGGATATGAATCTGATAGAGAACTTGTGGGCAGAATTAACGCGTCAAATCGACCACTTGGACCAGCAGCCGACCTCTGTGCGTGAATTGCAGCAGGCTATTGTCACTGCGTGGCAAGCGTTTCCTGCCCAAACCTTGGCAAACCTCGTGAACAGCATGCCTCGACGTGTACGTGCTCTCCTGAATGCTCGTGGGGGTTACACAAAGTACTGAACTGTAATTTTACTGTCCGTAATCCCAGTCATAATTTAGCTTTTGTTTTTGTTGAATTTTTTTTTGGCTAATGTGCAAAATAAAGAGATATTTCTGGAAAACGTACAGAAGTTTAACACAGTACTGTCCGTGAATTGAGTTCGATATCAGTTTACATCACTTTCAAGGATCAATTTATTTGCTTCGAAATGTCAAATGTGGTTTTTGTTTCTTTTAAAGGTCACATTAACAAAATCTAGAATAATTTCAACATAATTCCAATGAACTTTTGGTTCTAAGTCATCTTGAAAAGGAAGTTCACCCCCACAAAAAAAATATTCCATATTAAATGCCAAGTCTGTATATATCTATATATATTGTTGCGAATATGGAATTTGGCCTCCATATCCGCTTGTAAATATTCCCCTATTTTCTCCAATACTCCCCAACTTTCCCCAATCCCCCATTCCCTAGTCCCATTGCATGTAAATAACAATCAGTTAAGGCCTCGTTTCCATTAATTATGACTCTTCGTTGCACCAGAATGTGATTATATGGCACCAGTAGTGAGTTTAGGACCTTCCCATACCTCCTCCCATCTTCTTCCCCAAACAACAACAACAACAACAACTACAGCTACAACAACAACAACAACAACTACAGCAACAACAACAACAACTACAGCTACAACAACAACAACAACAACTACAGCTACAACAACAACTACAACAACGGCGCGCGCGGGGAGTGTGCGTCCTCCCTCCGGCTCGGTTAGCCGCCATTATCCATGCGCCCCACGGGGTTACCACGAAGGGGCTGGCTGTCAGCTCCTCGTCAAGGGCGGAGCCTGGTAAACCCCCCCCGCACCCAATAAGAAGGGCGGACCGATTCCATCTGGGCGGAGCTAACGAGCCGAGGGCGTGTCACTCCCCGCCGGATATACGCAGCCGCTTGCCGGACGTGACGTCAGATGCGCCCCCAGCTTGAGACGACAAGACGCCACCTCGAGCGCTGAGAGACCTCCTGCATCTTTTGGGCCGCGCCATCCTGTCCCTGAGCACAAGGTGCACCTTGTGCTGGCCATCGAATACCCGCTTTCCTTGCCATCAATCCCCGTGTGAGTCAGTTTTTGTCCTGTTTCTCTGTGGTCTGTCGGGAATAATATAAGGTTGTGTCTAAGTGCCTGTCTTCCTATGATGTACCTCTTGTAGTTGTAATCTAACCTTCCGCCTTAATATAACCTCCTCCGGAGGTCTTGAGAACTGAACCCCTGGTGTCGTATTGTGTCATTATAACCCAGCCGGGTGTCTTCTCTTTCCTATTGAGCCAGCGTAGCGCGGCTTCGTCGACGTTCGAGTACAATCGGGTAATTTGTGCGGACACGACGGCCATTCCGCTCGGCCCACCTTAACATCAAAGTCGTGTCTGTAACAATTGGTGTCGAGGAGTTGGATTCGGACCCGGGACTAAATTAGTTAGGCCCAAATTTTGGGAGGGAAAATCGATTCGGAGCGCGTACTGCGCTCGACGAAATTATAACGAAAAAAAAAAATTGGATTTGTTTTACGAAACTCGAATTTTGCAAGTCGCGCTATGGCGGATCAAGACGGCTGGGGTCCGGTAGGGGAGAGTGAAGCAGGGTCGGTCCAGGACCAAATTGAGGGACATGAGGGACAGGAGGAGAGCGAAGCAGTGAGGGCGGCAGGGTCGCAAAATAGCGTTGTCACGCACGAGGTGGCCACGGCGTCCACGCCCGCGGCAGCGCCCCTGGTGGATTCGAACCTTTTCCTCCTGCAAATGAGGGCCCTTATGGAACAAATGGTGGGAATGAGGGCTGATAGTGAGCGGTTGGGAAACCAAATGGGGGTAATGAGGGACGAAGCGAGGGGTACCAGTGAGAAGTTAGACAATAATTTTGAGGAGTTAGACAAGAAAATTGAGAAGTTAGACAATAATTTTGAGGAGTTAGACAACGGGATAAAAGAAGTAAAGAATGGGTTAACGGGGGTAGAAAACAGAATGGCCGCTCAAGAGAATCAGATAGAGGGAGTGAAACATGGGTTAACGGGGGTAGAAAACAGAATGGCCGCTCAAGAGAATCAAATGGAAGGGATGCAAAAAGGGTTAGAGGGGTTAGAAAACAGTATGGAAGGCAAATTGAGGGACATGAGGGACCAAGCGGAAAGGGAAGTTAAACAAATGGAGCAGCAGATGGAGGGGGTCAGAATGGGGGTAGAAACCAAACTGGATGCTCACAGGGAGGAAATGGAGCAGATGAGGGTGGCATCTGGGCAGGAGATGCAAGTGATGGGAGAGGAGATCAGAAGAGGAGTGAGTGAGGAGGTCGGAGGAGTGCGCGAGGAGGTGAGGCACTGTAAGGAGCACATGGAGAAGGAGGTGAGAAAGGGGACTGTAAAGTTACAAGGGGGCATAGAGGACCTGACGCAGGAGGTGGAGCAGCTGACGGTGGGACAGACGGAGTTAGTGGAGCAGGTTCAAAGGAACACTGCGGTATTAGGAGGGTTGAAAGCGACACAAAACGACATAAAAAACGACTTGATAGCGACAAAGAGGGAATGTCAGATGGTACGTGAGGGACTGACAACGAGGTTGGACGAGGTGATAGAGGTAATGGAGACGAAGGACCGGCAGGTGAGGACGCACCTGGAAACGGTCAAGGTAGCCTTAGAGGATGAGCTTGAGGAGACGTACCGAGGAATAAAAGAGGTGAGGCACAAATTAGAAGAAGTGGAAGAAGGGGTGAGCGAAATTAAGAAGCGACGGAGAGGGGATAACAAAGAGATAAAAGAGGAGATAAAAGAATTGGTCCAGAGTCTGTGTTCGGATCGTGATGATGTGCTCATTAACCGGATGAGGGATTCGCAGGTGATGGAGGAGAAGCGAAGAGGAAGAGGACCCGGTGTAAGTGGTGACCAATATGGTCGTGCGTATGATGCGCCAGGGGATTTAAGAAGCTTGGGGGTCGAGATGGACCCGGGTGTTCGTGAGAGGCCGTTGGTGAAGTGTGCGACAGGTCTGGTGAGCGAAAAAGGAGGTGAGCGAGAAAGTCCGACTCTGGGGTGTGTGAGGAAAAAGTGCGTGCCAAGGAGTGAGTGTGCTGGCGAGAGTGAGTCGGTCGTAGCGCGTGTGCGAGGGAGCACGTGGAAGCGCGGGGTGGTGAGTGTTACAGAGGGTGTGACGGGAGAGTGTGCGCAAGAGTGTGCGCGAGAAAGGTGTGTGACGGACAGGTGCATGAGGAAAGAGTGCGCTGTCAGAAGTAAGGAAGAGTGTCCACCTGTGGTGAGTGTTACAGAGGGTGTAACGGGAGAGTGTGCGCGAGAAAGGTGTGTGACGGACAGGTGCATGAGGAAAGAGTGCGCTGTCAGAAGTAAGGAAGAGTGTCCACCTGTGGTGAGTGTTACAGAGGGTGTAACGGGAGAGTGTGCGCGAGAAAGGTGTGTGACGGACAGGTGCATGGGGAAAGAGTGCGCTGTCAAGAGTAAGGGTGAGTGCGCTGTCAAGAATGGAGGTGAGAGTAGTGAGAGTGACAAGGAGAGTGAGCTGGTTGTGACAGGTGAGCGAGGATGCACACCTGGAATGGTAGAGCGTGAGTGGGAATGCACGCTGGAGTTGGTGGTGAGGCACATGGTTGGGTGTGCGAATGAGGGCACACCTGTGATTGTCACAGAGGAGGTGACCGAGGAGGGGGCGCGAAGCGGTGTATTGGTGAGGTGTGCGAGCAACGAATGTGTGCCAAAGTGTTCGGTGGTCAGGTGTGTGACCAAGGCTGTGAGTGGAATGGGTGTACCTGGGTGTGTAAGGAAGGGTACGAGGAGCATGGGCACAGCTGGATGTGTGAGCAAGGAACGGGCTGCGGGGTGTAAGCGTCCAGGTGAAGCATCGACGTTACACAGGTTAGAGGTTAGGTCGACTTTTAGCCGAAGCGGGCCCTCGGTGCGTGCCGGGCCTCGCTTTGAACGGCCGCGTCCAGGCTCCACTAGGTGGAGCGGGCAGCTGGATAGGAAGGGTCGTCATGGCGACCACGTTTTGTGGAGACGTGCCGGCAGGTCGAGATCGGGACAGTGGATGGCTCCACGCCGAAGTGGTGCGTGGGATCTCGGCCCGGGTAAGCCCCCGTCCCTGCACCGAGTGCCGGACGCATCCAGCCGCTGGCACAAAACAACCAGCATCCATTGCTTGGCTTCACGAAGCCGGGCTTTGGACAGGAATTGGCGCACCGAGAGGTATTAGTGAGTCGACTGGGTGATGAGGTTAGTGTTTTGGACCCAAAATTAGAGAAAAACAAAATTTGATGATTGGCAAGGGATTGGCAGTAGTAATTGGCAGATGATGGGCAGTGATTGGCAAATTTTTAATTTGTTGAAATTTGATGTGCAAAATTGGTAGTGAGAGACCCCCGATGGGGTGGGATGGCAAATCTGCCACCCTTTCCCATGGGGGGCAAAGGAGCAATAGCTTATGGGGTGTATGGCAGTGAAAACTAGCCCGGGTGGGTTAGGATATGGTGTGTAGGGATCTAGCGAAGATTGACATTAGGTAACGTTAAGATTAGTTAGTGACTGATACCTGTAGTGGGGACGCAGGTAGATTAGTGTGGATTATAATGACGAGGGAGCGCAATAGTTAAAGGGACGACTGGGAAGCGCAAGTTTCAGAAGGGAGTAGTTAGCTGAGATGATGCCGTGTGTGTGAGAATTGAACAGGTGTGATTGCACAGGTGTGCAACTGGACAGGTGTGTGGAGCCGTGTATGAGTAGTGAGTGTGTGGATCAGCGCGAATGCGCTTGGGGAGAGAAGGGTGCAGGTGGCACCAGGTGTGAGAGCACAGGTGTGCAGGTACAGGTGTGTGGAGAGAGTTGGAGTAAGTGGTACGGAGTGGTGTGCATGGTGCGAAGGTGTGGATGGGGGAAGAGTGGACCCCTTTCACGAGTACCCGGGGCGGGTAGTGTAAGTGTTAGGTAGAGGGTACAGGTAAATTGTGGTTGGATATTGGCATCTGTGGTGCGGTTGCAGAATGGTGTTGTGAATGGGTGCATTAGTGTTGTGGAAATGGCTGGGCGTGTAGCCTGTTAGTGTGTGTAGTTGGTTGGGCACTCCACCACTGTGAGGATGTCGGCCAGGTGAGGCCGCAGGTGGGCTCTGGGAGCCGGTAGAGTTGTGGATGGGGCCCGAGGATCCGGAGGATGGACCCGGGTAGCCCAGTGCCAGAGAGGGCACCGAGTGGGGAGAGTGCCAGAGGGCCTTCCCCAGGTAGTTAGGTTAGGGCAAGGAGCAGGTAAGCTCGGAGGCAACTGCAGTGGTGGAGGTGTGCAGGTGGGTAGACCCACTGGGAGAGGTACACGCCGCAGCCCAGAAATTGTGCGAGGGCACCGGGAGATGAATCGGGGGAGTGAGACCCCAAATTGAAGAGCACCACAGTTTGGCCAATGGGAATTGGTTTTTAGAACCCATAGTGTAAGAGGGCCAATGGTTTGGCCGGAGAAAGACCCCGGGTAGTGTAAAGTTGTTAAAGTCATTTAGGAAATAGTTAGGATTAATGAACCTGTCGCACCATACGCAGCCACTTGCCTGTGGTGATGATGATGACTCCACACCTGTGTTTTCTTTGTTCTGTGTGCAGGAAATGAGATTGCTGTGGATTTGTGAGACGCATCACGACGTGGATGAGACATTGGGGTGATTCCATCTCTCCCTCCCTAGGAGGGACTGATGATGAATTGGTAATGGCAAATTATGATGTTGAGTTGGAGATGGCAAATTTTGATGAGAGTTGAAAATGGCAAATTTGATTGGTTAGGAGGGAGAGAAGACGAATTTGGTATATGGGAGGAACGGGGAAGACAGTAGGGATGTTTGTTGATTTGTAAAGTAGATGTTTATGGGTAGTGTTGTGTTGTGTGGATACAGTAAGGGGTAAGGGAGGGGCCATGTAGGTTACCTGGTGGGGGGGGGGGGGGGGGGGGGCGTACGATAGGAACGTACCTGTCTCACCTGGTTCCCATGTGCCCCCAGTGTGCATCACCTTACATTGCGTGCACTTTTGCGCCCTTACCACCTTACTCACTTGTTTCTTCTTTTGTCTCCCACCTCCGAGGATCTGGCTTTGGGGTAGAGAGAGAGGAGAGAGAGGTGCTGGCTACGCAGTTGTGGGCCTGCACTTTCGCTGTTGGCTGCCTGGATCGATACACCATATGGACCGCAATGTTTGTGGCCACCCACAATGGACCGCAGTTCGTTTGCGGCCAAGCACCACCCGGGGATGGACCTATGGGTCAACGTGGCACCTATGCCATACAGGTGAACCACTAATAGTTAACACCACCAAGTGCACCACAAGAAGAGCAAGAGACACCTGCAGGGTTAGGGGTTGTCGAATTTATTTTTATTCCAATGAACAATGGTGACTGCACCGATTGGTGGTGGGGTGGTGCTGTTGATGCTCGGGAAGGGTGCTCTGCACGTTATTAAAGGCCGTCGGCCACAGAGCACTCGTGGGTTGGTGTATCGATGTTGGCAAGCGCGCTCTCTCTATGCATAACATCTGCATGTGTTCCTCCAAAAACAGGTCCTGGATCGTAGTGTAAATAGCAGCGTAGTCTTGTAAATAATGCTCCCTACCGGCTGTATGTTTAGTTTGAGAATTCTTTCCGGATTCGGTTATCCTGTGGGTGTGTTTCTGTGAGGAGAAGGGTGCAACGTCGCAGGGGGACATATTTACTCATTTGTGAATATCTGTAAAACTGTCGCACTCAGGGTAGAGTTAATAGTAGAGGGAACTACATTGCGTGCCACACTAAAGTAGGTAAAAATTTATCGGGTCGGGACGCCCCGAGGGTAGAGAAGGGTGCAATGTTGCGAATATGGAATTTGGCCTCCATATCCGCTTGTAAATATTCCCCTATTTTCTCCAATACTCCCCAACTTTCCCCAATCCCCCATTCCCTAGTCCCATTGCATGTAAATAACAATCAGTTAAGGCCTCGTTTCCATTAATTATGACTCTTCGTTGCACCAGAATGTGATTATATGGCACCAGTAGTGAGTTTAGGACCTTCCCATACCTCCTCCCATCTTCTTCCCCAAACAACAACAACAACAACAACTACAGCTACAACAACAACAACAACAACTACAGCAACAACAACAACAACTACAGCTACAACAACAACAACAACAACTACAGCTACAACAACAACTACAACAACGGCGCGCGCGGGGAGTGTGCGTCCTCCCTCCGGCTCGGTTAGCCGCCATTATCCATGCGCCCCACGGGGTTACCACGAAGGGGCTGGCTGTCAGCTCCTCGTCAAGGGCGGAGCCTGGTAAACCCCCCCCGCACCCAATAAGAAGGGCGGACCGATTCCATCTGGGCGGAGCTAACGAGCCGAGGGCGTGTCACTCCCCGCCGGATATACGCAGCCGCTTGCCGGACGTGACGTCAGATGCGCCCCCAGCTTGAGACGACAAGACGCCACCTCGAGCGCTGAGAGACCTCCTGCATCTTTTGGGCCGCGCCATCCTGTCCCTGAGCACAAGGTGCACCTTGTGCTGGCCATCGAATACCCGCTTTCCTTGCCATCAATCCCCGTGTGAGTCAGTTTTTGTCCTGTTTCTCTGTGGTCTGTCGGGAATAATATAAGGTTGTGTCTAAGTGCCTGTCTTCCTATGATGTACCTCTTGTAGTTGTAATCTAACCTTCCGCCTTAATATAACCTCCTCCGGAGGTCTTGAGAACTGAACCCCTGGTGTCGTATTGTGTCATTATAACCCAGCCGGGTGTCTTCTCTTTCCTATTGAGCCAGCGTAGCGCGGCTTCGTCGACGTTCGAGTACAATCGGGTAATTTGTGCGGACACGACGGCCATTCCGCTCGGCCCACCTTAACATCAAAGTCGTGTCTGTAACAATATATTTGTGCAGAGTCTGTCCTGTCCTGTGTTGTCACTGAACTACTTTCTCAAACTTTTGTGAAATCGTACCAAACTTCTGGAATGCACATATCTCTCCCGTCGGTATGTCCTAAGGGTATTTGTTTAAAAAAATTTTACAATTTTTTTTTTTTTTTTTTTGGGAATCTTTTTGGGAAATTTTTTTTTTCAACTTCAAATAAGCCCGTTCCTCAGTATCGACGCTTGGTGCGGCGAGCGTAGCGAGCCGAGCCAAGCTAGTATATATATATATATATCCCAATATAAGTAATAACTCGTGATCAGTTGGTATTTTAAAATGAGGACATGCAGAATGTACTTTCAAGTGTGGACACTTGTGAAACAAGTGAAACAAGTGAAGTGAAACAAGTGAAAGTGAAAACAAGTGAAACAAACAAGTGAAACAACAAGTGAAACAAAGTGAAACAAGTGAAACAAGGACACAAGTGAAAGGTACTACTCGTTAACCTACAATATATTGCCAACACAATTCATTGTCTCAAAGCCTGCAGACAGTTACACTACTTAAACCTTCATTAAACCTTCATTCCAATTTTCCTCACCATTTGGAGATTTTCTTCATGCTCCTGTAATAAATAGTAGAATTTGTTTATTGTTCCTTTTGTACATTGGTCACAATTGATGGTAGAAAGAATGAAAAAGGACAAAAAGATTTAAAATGTCATAACCCCCGTGATATTCGTAATTTTGCTTTACAGAGTTGAAGGCCGCCAGTCAGCCATCTTTGGTCAGATTACAAAACAAAATATTCTGCATATGTATACTCTCATGTATTGTCTTTGTGCCACATTTGTTTCAGTAACAAAATGGCTGCCAATTGGCCATCTTGGATCTGATCTCGAAAGAAAATGACCTACCTATTTAAGCTATCATTCATTATATCAGTTTGCCAAGTTTGAACAAGTTTGGTAAATACATGTCCGAGAAATGGTTGAAGATGTGTTCAACATCAGGTTTTTTTTTACAACTAAAATAGTTGCCAGTCGGCCATCTTTGATTGCATCACGAAACAAAATGATGTGCATATGTATACTGTTGGTATTTTTATGTATACTGACTTTGTGCAAAGTATGAAAAAAATCGGTCTATACATGCCCGAGATATGGTTGCGGATGCATGGACTAAGTCCAATGGGGGTTAATTACTAGACTTCCTGGTGAAGGTTAGTGTCGATCTGTGTCGGTGGACGGGTCAAACAATGGTGAAATCAATAGTCACAGTTTATGGAGGTATGCTAACTGTTGTGTTGTAGCAAGGAGAAGCTGACATTTCAGGCGTTAATCCTTCGTTGGCACCACTCTGGGTTCACTCAAGCTCTTTTGCTCCGAAGGCGGGGTATCACCCCAAAAGTCAGCTTGTCCTTGCTTTCCAAAATTGATGCTACTTTTGGAACATCATGAATGTGCCTGGTTTCTGTGTATTATCAGATTTTTGCTTTTATATCTCAAAATTATTTTAAAGTTGAATAATCTTCTTTTTCTTTAATTAACACTTGGACGATAGTAATTGAGTCTTGAGTTGTAAATAAATAGTTAATTTAAAAACTAGTTTTAGAAATCTGTACTAATTTTTGAATATCCAAGATTGAGGTTGATCGAAGAGTGCGATGACAAGGGTAAATAAAATGGCAACAATTTGACAGTGGGGCAGTGGGGCTCAGCGGGACACAAGCAATGAAATGAACGAACAGGAACAGAGAGAGGAGGGAAGAAACACGGCAACGTGCTGCAAGTAAGAGGTTACTGGGAGGGAGAAAAAAATGCGGGTAGGAATGGTGAGTGGCGAAGTGAGGGTATACAACTTATTTGAAGCTCTGGAGTGAAGAGTGGATTGCATGGCCTCGGGAGAGCAGTTCCACAAACGGGAGAAAAGAGGAACAAAAGAGTGCTGGAAGAGGGCAATGACCCGGGACATTAACCAGGAGGGGGTTAGTGGGCGAACACAGTTACTGAAAGACTAATTCAGAGGATCTTTTATTTTATTTCCTAATGCAATTTCCATCGGCATGTCTACCAATTGAAAGTAGTCCAGCTAACTGACTTTCAAAAGACACATTTGTTTTGAACAAATTCCATAGAACACAAGCAGCAAGTTTCTGAAGATTTATTTTCAGCAAGGTGTTTTGCTTGCAGGGATTAAGCGATTCCTATCACACGAGTGAAGTGAAAAGATTTTCACAGAGGTTCTTTTTCATTGACAGCATGTCATTGTTTGTTGTTTTTAAAATAATCATTCATTGTTTGTAAATATGTTCCTTGGTTCGGAAAAGTTTTTTTCATCGTGATAAATTTCTGTCTGTGCAAATGTGCTTCAGGAGGCCTGTCTGCAAGGCAGCCTTATCGCCACTTGTCTTGAGCAGTTGAGCGACACCAATGCACTGCTGCGCCAGTGGGTCGCCATGTGTCTGGGTCGTATATGGCAGCACTTTGACGCAGCACGTTGGTGCGGCGTGCGGGATTCGGCACACGAAAAGCTCTACTCCTTACTAGAAGATGTCGTTCCCGAGGTGATGTCGTTTGTCAAAGTCTGGACATGAGAACATGTACAACAGCAAAGCAGATGTATACAAAAATGCAATGAGGGACAGGATGTCTTTGTCAGGCTTGCTCATTTGCAATCAAATTGTTCTTACATTAGTGAAACATGAATCATTTGGACAAAGCTTATTACACTGGTGCTTTGGTTCGTGTACATATTTCCAGACCCTTTTGCATGTACCAGAACAGTTCTGCTGTTGAGCTGGAGATACACCTCATATAAAACCGGATCATAAGCATAGCTTGAACATATGCTCATTTAACTGTTTGTATTTGTACTTTGACACAAACCTGATATTCCAAGATCAGGCAAGAAAATTTGCTGCATAGCTCGTGAACTGAGTTACCTACTTTGTTTACTCTCTTCATTCGTTTTTATCGTATAATGTTTAATTTGTATATATTTAAGCAGTTTAAATCGTATGATATTCAATCACCTGAAAACCACAACTTTGAGGGCAATACAAGGTTGACGTGGATTTTTTCTTTATGGAACACTGTTGACATTCAAATGCTGAAATTTTGTGCAATGATTTAGTCTGCGTTGAGCAAATTATACAGGAAGTGACCTCAATGCTAGTTAAAGCATTCTGCTGAAAATCAACATGGCGACCAACATAGGCACATGTGCTGTGGAGTAGAGGCCTGACACTCATTAAGTTTACTTGTAAAGAACATCAAACGAGCTGAGATTCTCAGGAGACATAGGTCGCCAACAAAGGCAATAACGAACTGCGAGGCCACTGACTTATTTATGGTGTGAGAGGGATCATGATATTTGGCTTCATATTGGGAGATTCTGATCATTTTCATGGCTTTAGTAAGCATCAACGACTTGGAAGAGAAAAAAGCGAGTATGGATGTAATGTGGAGAGAATGGAAAGAACTCCTTTCACTCTCTCACCACAGGCAGGTTGTTGGTCTTTCTGTCTTCTACCAACTCCTCTCCGGCCTAGCTCCCCCTGCTCTGTTTGTGATGTCTTCCCCAAATATTCCCGCAGGATGCACAAGATCTGTCAGCAACCCTCTTCTGATGAAACCGGCCAAATCAAGACTCTCTGCTCACCTTCACTCTTTCATTTCTCTTTTTTCCTACCTCTGGAACAAACTCCCACACTCTTTTCAATCCCACTCCTCCCTCCAGGTCTTCAAACAGCTGTTCACCACCATCTCGTATCTTCCCCCATACAAAACCTTGATCATTTCTACCCCCATTAATCCACCCCAAATCCACCTCCATTTTCATTCCTGAAAGTCCTTGTGGTGTCCATCTTGTTTGTCCCGTGTAACACACCCCAGCCCTCTCTCTTCCACAGATCTCCCGATGTCCCTGTTCCCTACTGTTGTACTTCCCTCTCTCCCCCTCTTGTCACCCGCTCCCTTTATTGTATGTTTTATGTGTTAGCCCTTGCACAAGCCTCGACGTAGTATGCAAAATATATATGAAAAAGAAGGTTTGGAGGAGATAGGAAGAAGAAAGAGGAAAAGAAACATGTATGGATCATAAATGTGGGGGAATGTGAAAAATCTACCATATTTGATTCCATTACAAATATGTAGCCGTTTAGTGTATAAAGGGCTGATATTGAGGATGCAGCTGATTCGACAGAGGATTTCTGCCTATGGATGCAAACTTAACAACGTGATCAGAAAAGGTTACTCCAAACGGTGACATTGAGGAGTCAGTGTCTACACATTGATGTAAGCCTGGCCACTGAATAACTTGACCTCTTTTCCATCCAAATGCAAGATAATCTTTTTTGAAAACAGGAAACACAAGCCCATTTAATGCTTGTATTTTGTTGTAATTAAACAATAAAGCTGATCATTATGCATTGTGCTTTATTTTCTTTCTCTGCTGGCATTTTTTTGTTACAAACTGCCTAGTTCTTCATATTAAGTCAGTAGAGACGGAAGTTTTCACAGCTAAGTGTATTGGTATGTCAATGAAGGAAATGCCTCTAATACAAAGTGCCACCGGATTGCATGCAGGTGCGTTGTGCAGCGGTGTTTGCCCTGGGGACTTTCATTGGAAACTCAGCTGAGCGCAGTGACCACGCTACCACCATTGACCATAATGTGGCTATCACGAGTGCACAGCTGTTAGGAGATGGAAGCTCCATGGTCAGAAAGGTATGCACACCTTGTATGTATGATGTGAGAACATTCTTTATGCTTTTAACAAGCAAAAACATCTGTTTGTCGTCACCTCATACACGTTGTACGAAATATGTTCACCAACGTTGCCTGGTGTTGGCTTAGCGGTTAGGGTGCCGGCTTGGGATCCTTGGATCCTGGGTTCGAATCCCGGTCGATCGCTAAATTAACACCAGGGGGGTTGACTCGGCCTGTCATCCTTCTGAGGTCGGCAAATTGAGTACCAGCTTGCTGGGATGAATGATCACGGTGTGTACCCGGATTCAGAATAGGTACACCGAATAGGTTCACACATTTACTACACGCAGTGTTATTGTTGATATTTAAAGGTTTCAAAGGTGGTAAGTTTCTTTTGCGTTTTCGGTCTTTTTGAAGTTGGTCAAAATGGGGTTATGGGGTTAAATACCGTATCCCTGCGTATCGTAAGAGCGTGACCAAGGGTTGGCGTCAGGAAGGGCATCCGGCCATGAAAAAAAAAAAACATTGCCTCAAACAGGGAACCATTATTGTCATGGGGCCCGCAAGGCTAACCCCCGCTCTAGCGGGGAAAATGGACTTAAAACGATCATTGATTTTTTTTCATTCAACGTTGCAGTGCATTTTTCACACGTTTCACTGTTTATATTTGCAATGGTATCTGATCGTGCAAGCAATGATATTACAGTGCTTTGGTAATATTTTCAACTAACATTCACTTGTATCAATTATCCACAGCTCATTGTGTAAAATATTTCCACTTTAGGAAATCTAAATCAATAAGACTATCAGTTGGGGTTCAGTCATGCCCACTCAACTTAGTATGTACTGCAGCTTCTCTCAACAGTTGGCGAAAGCCCTGAATTGAAGCCGTATTTCTATGGGTATCTCGGGCATTCATCACAGCGTAGTACCCTGCACTGCTTGCCAAGCTTTCTGTCCGTGGAATAAAAGGTGGAATTATTGCCTGGCTTTCTGGATTCCTCCATTCACACAGTCAGCGTGTAACTTTCAACAAAATCCTCTCATCTCTCCTATTTGAAGCTGGACCGCCACAAGTCAGCAGCTTGGGCCCAGTCCTGTTTCTCTTATATAGGAATGACCTTTATGATACTCTGGGAAACCCCTTATTCCTCTTCACATGTAATTTCACATTACGCTGTACAATTCCACATCCTACCGATGGGCTGGCAGGAGTGGGTTCCCTTTCTAATGAACTCTGGAGGATCGGAGACTGGCCCAACACTTTGAATGAACATACATTTCTCATCCAAGCAAATCTTGCATTCTCACCCTCTTTCTGGATGGAATGTCAAATGAGAACCCACTTCTCTATACCCACAATACACTATGAGACTTCTGGACCTCACCATCAGATACGACTTTTATTGTGGGAGCATATATCATTGCTGGCTTCCGAAGCCAACCGCAGATGAGTCTTTCCTCAAAATTCTGAGCATAGTTCAATGAGTACCATTTTCTACTGTGGTTTTGCATTCTACCTTTCACTCCTCAATGTTGTGGAATCCAAAGTCTTCTACTTTTTTGGCATCTCCCATGAAGAAGTAGAAGCACAGGGCCTGCTCTTTTTCCTCATCGCAGACAGGTCGCTCCTCTTCCATTTTTTGACTTCTGCCCCTTAGGTTTGGTCCCTTTGCTCTTTCATCCCTGTATTCATCCTCAATCCCTCCGTGTTATTCTTCCAGCGATCCCCTTGTGAAAGTCCCCAAATCCAAGCTTGTTGCTCAAATCCCCTCCATTCTTTTGTTCCTCTTTTCTGCTGCTTGTGAAACTTTCCTCAGTCTGTCCAAGTCAACTCTTCCCTCCAGGGCTTCAGGTTGACAGTGCACGAAACCCTCAGGTCATTTACCTTCCCTCGCCATGATCATTGTTTATCCTCATTAATCCCTCTCCCATGCCCTCTCGACATCTAATTGCAGGTTGCTATGTTTCCTTCCCTTCACTCTTCTCTTGTTTATGTTTGCATGTTGTTCCACTGCCCCACTCTCACTACGTTGCCTTCTACCCTTTCTCAACACACTCACTGTTCCATGAGCCAAGACTTTGTTTACAAAAACAACATCTGCACATGATTAAAGATTTGATTAAAGATTTTACTGTTTTATTTGAAGATGCTGCTATTATCTTTCTAGGTAATTTATAGGAGGATTAAAAGCATACTTTCTATTCATTTATCACTTATTTGAAATAGCAATTTGTTTGCTCATTTCACTTTCCAGGAGCTCGTGGTTGCACTTCATAATCTGGCACTACAGTATGAGAGCAACTTCTGTGCTGTTGCACTGCAGTTCTTGGATGATGAACGCAGCCACACCTTTCCTTCTCCAGCTACTCTAGCAGGTCTCCCTCGCATGCAGTGCTCCATGCAACTACCCTATTATTTTCTCCTATCTCGACAAAATGTTTTGCAATTCTGAATGTGCATTACATTAGAGATTGCCGATCTTTTCATAAGGCCTCCACATGGAGTGGCATCTTTCTGCAGACACTGGGAGCTTAGCATCATCGCGCGATGGGCTTGGAACACCCCGCCTACGGCCGGTGAGCTCGTATGGAAACCTGCGTGCTATTGCCAATAACAACGCGGTGCGAAACCTCAACAAGTCATTGCAGAATCTCAGCCTTACCGAGGAGGGTAAGAATGGCTTTTTTTCTGTGCTGCTGCTGTTGGCAATCAGTTTGGAATGATCTGCTATTAATGCCAGATCATTCATTTGGATGTACTGAAGGAATATATATATATATATATATATATATATATATATATATATATATACTGTATATATATATATATATATATATATATATAATGCAGGGTTTTTATTGGAAGCTGACTACTGCAGGAGTTTCAGTAGTAGCTGTTAACTGATATACTGCTGGATACATCCCAAGTATAAAATGTTGTGTGAACATAAATTAATATTCGACCGAGGAATTTTTTGCAAAAATTACCTTTAATTCAGATGAATCAAGGTGAAAACGAGAAAGGCACCCTGTAGGCACGAGAAAGGCATACCTCTGCCAGGCTGAACAGTTTACATTTTGTCCCCCACTTATACATGTAGGCCGGATCTGGATTCGGACCTGAACCAAAATCTAATCGGCTTGTTGTCACATAACCAACTCATCCCCCAAGTTTAATCATAAATCGTCCACACCTTTTTCAAATATCATGTTCTTTATCGGTTTTAGCCCTATTTCCCAATGGTGAAGAATCACTTCAAAAATTAAATAATTTTCATATCCGAATCCACATTCAGATCTTCACCAATATTGTATCAATTTTTCCTTGTCACACACACACCCTCTCCACCAAGTTTCTTCCAAATCCGCCCACAACGTTTTGAGATCGTTTTTGGCCCTATCTCCCATTGGTGAAGAATCACTTAAAAAATTTTACTAGCCGGATCCAAATGTGGATCTTTACCAAAATCTAATTATTTTGTCTGTGTCACATACACTACCTCTCTGCCAAATTTCGTCCGAAGTTGTCCACAAGTTTTTGAGATATCTTGTTCACAGATATTTGCCCTGTTATATCAGACAAACAGACAAACAAGAAGACGTCATGCGGAGCACGATACTTGCAAAATCCGCCCCCCACCCCCAATAAAAACATTCCATTGATACAGCAAATTGTCCATTTCATCAAGATTAAAATTGACAATCTTGATCAAAGCTTGGGTCAACAGGAAGAAAAGTGATGATTTTTCCGATGAAAAATGATGATTTTGTAAGGTTTTTGAACTCAAAAATAGTTAGTTCCCCGATTTTGTGACTCAATGTGCAAATGCTGTTCAATTCTCAAGTCAATCAGATGAAAATTGAGGATTTTAAAAACTTGGCCTATGTTGACATTTTGACCAATGTTGACCTCAAAAATAGTTGGTGGTTGAATTCAGTGACCATATATGTAAAACCTCTCAGAATATCAAGTCAATCAAATGGAAATTGGTGATTTTAGAAATTTGGCCTATGTCGACCTAAAAAATACTTGGTGGTTGAATTCAGTGACAAGATATGCAAGTTCTCTTCAAATTTCAAGTCAATCGGTTGAAAATTGAGGATTTTAGAAATTTGGCTTATGTTGACCTCAAAAATACTTGGTGGTTGACTTCAGTGACCAGATATGCAAGTCCTCTTCAAATTTCAAGTTAATTGGATGAAATTTGAGGATTTTAGAAATTTGGCCTATGTTGACCTTTTGGCCTATGTTGACCTCAAAAATACTTGGTGGTTGAATTCAGTGACCAGATATGCAAGTCTCTTCAAATTTCAAGTCAATCGGATGAAAATTGAGGATTTTAGAAATTCGGCCTATGTTGACCTTTGACCTTTTGACCTCAAAAATAGTATGTTTCCCAATTTAGTGACACGATATGCAAATGCTGTTCAATTTTCAAGTCAATCGGTTGAAAATTGACAGCTTTTCGGATGAAAATTGATGATTTTGAAAATTTGACCTTGAGTTGACCTTTGACCTTTTGACCAACTAGTTCATTTCCTAATTTAGTGACTCAATATACAAATGCTATTCAATTTTCAGGTAAATCGGATTTAAAATGGCAATTTTAGAAATTTGATCTCCAGATGACCTTTGACCCCAAAAACAATAGGCTTCTCATTTGGGATGACCGAAACAACTTGGTGAAGTTTCGTGACGATCGGTTTAGAATTGTAACCTGTAGGCCGGTGACAGACAAACAAGAAGACGTCATGTCGAGCACGATACTTGCAAAATACGCCCCCCCCCCCCCCTCCCCAAGGAAAAAAATTCCATTGATGCAGCAAATTGTCCATTTCATCAAGATTAAAATTGACAATCTTGATCAAAGCTCGGGTCAATAGGAAGAAAAGTGACGATTTTTCAGATGAAAAATGATGATTTTGGAAGGTTGACCTTGAGTTGACCTTTGACCGTTTGACCTCAAAAATAGTTGGTTTCCCTATTTAGTGACTCAATGTGCAAATGCTGTTCAATTTTCAAGTCAATCAGATGAAAATTGATGGTTTTTCAGATAAAAAGTGATGATTTTGGAAGGTTGACCTTGAGTTGACCTTTGACCTTTTGACCGAAAAAATAGTATGTTTCCCAATTTAGTGACTCAATATGCAAATGCTGTTCAATTTTCAAGTCAATCGGTTGAGAATTGACGGCTTTTTAGATGCAAATTGATGATTTTAAAAATTTGACCTTAAGTTGACCTTTGGCCTTTTGACCTCAAAAATAGTATGTTTCCCAATTTAGTGACTTCATATACAAATGCTATTCAATTTTCAAGTCAATCTGATTTAAAATGGCGATTTTAGAAAGTTGACCTCCAGATGACCTTCTTTTTTTTTTTTTTTTTTTTTGTATACAAGATCGAGGCTCGTGAAAGAGCGAACATTAATTACACAGAAAGACAAACCGACACATAAAACATATAACATAGGGAGCGGTAGACAAGATGGGGAGAGAGGGGGAAGGACACAAACACAACATTTGAGAGCAGGGACCGAGAGACATGGAGACATCGAGAGATCTGAGAGAGGGCGAGGGCTTTGGGGGGGGGGGGGGGAAGGGGGCAGTGGGAGAGGTATAAAACATATGGACACTGCCAGGACTTCCAGGAAAGAAGTTGGAATTTCAAACAAGGTGGATCTGGGGTGAATTAGCGGGGGTAGAAAAGATCAAGGTTTTGGATGGGGGAAGATAAGAGATGGTGGTGAACAGCTGTTTTAAAGACCTGGAGGGAGGAGTGGGATTGAAGGGAGTGAGGGAGTTTGTTCCAGAGGCGGGAGAAAAGAGGAATGAAAGAGTGAAGGTGAGCGGAGAGCCGAGATTTCGGCAGTTTAACCATCAGAGGGTTGCTGGCAGATCTTGTGCGACCTGTAGGAATATTTGGGGGACAGAGCACAGAGAGAGCTGGGGGTGCAAGGCCGGAGAGGAGTCGGTAGAAGACAGAAAGACCACCTACCTGCCTGCGGTGAGTGAGTGAAAGGCCCTCAGAGATAGCTTCATCGCGGGAGATTCCAATAATTCTGAAAGCTTTGGTTTCAACAGCGTGAAGCCGAGCTAGGTGTGAGGCAGGAGCACCGGCCCATAGGGGAGAACAGTATTCCATTGAGCTGCGGATGAAAGCCTTGTATGTGGTGAGGAGCTCAGGTGTGCCGAGGAAGGACTTCGCACGACGGAGGATGCCCAGTCGGCGACTGGCTTTGGAGGCCAGCTTGGAAATGTGGTTTTCCCAAGAAAGATCATGGCAGATAGTGAGACCCAAAATCTTGAGCGACAGAACTTCTTGGAGAGGATTGTTGAGAAAGTAGATGGGAGGGTTGTCCAGTCGATCTTTTCGGAGAGACATAGTAAGAGTGTGAGATTTGTCAGGATTGAAAGACATGTTCCACTTGTTTGACCAGTCTGTGATTTTGTCCAGGTCTTCAGAGAGTGAGGAGGCAGCAGACTGCCGATCTGAGGGAAGAGGAATGGAGCGGCAGAGAGTGGAGTCATCAGCAAAGAGATAGAGAGGATTTTCGAGAGAGTCAGAGAGATCATTGATGAAGACCAGAAAAAGCACGGGGCCCAGAACACTGCCTTGGGGAACTCCAGCCTGAACAGGAAGAGGAGATGAGAGAAACCCATTCAGGGCCACACGTTGACGACGACTAGAGAGGAAGTCCGCCAGCCATGCGTGGAGATTTCCATGGATACCAAAGGAGGAGAGTTTGGTGAGCAGAGCGGGGTGCCAGACCGTGTCGAAGGCACGTGATATGTCGAGGGAGACAGCTCTAATTTCCTGTTTGGCATTGAGGACCTCCATCCATAATTTGACCTCAAAATCAATAGGCTTCTCAATTGGGACGACTTATACAAGGTGGTGAAGTTTCGTGACGATCGGTTTAGAATTGTGACCTGTAGGCCGGTGACAAACAGACAAACAGACAGACAGACAGACAGACAAACAGACAGAACCACAAACAGAACCTACCAATATACTTGAAAAATCTTCGATTTTGCAAGTAACAAACAGACAAACAGACAGAACCACAAACGCAACCGACCAATATACTTGAAAAATCTTCGATTTTGCAAGAAACAAACAAGAAATATGTTGTGCATAGCATTATACTTGCGAAGTCCCTAAAATACGTTTTTGGCTTATAATGACTTCAAAACTAATTGGTGGTTTAATTCAGTGACCTGGTATGCATATCCTCTTCAAATCTCAAGTCGATCAGATGAAAATTGAGCACTTAGAAATTTGGCCTATGTTGACATTTTAGCCTATGTTGACCTCAAAAATACTTGGTGGTTGAGTTATTGACCAGATATGCCAATCCTCTTCAAATTTCAAGTTAATTGAATGAAAATTGAGGATTTTAGAAACTTGGCCTATGTTGACGTTTTGGCCTAAGTTGGCCTCAAAAATAGTTGGGGATTGAATTCAGTGACCATATATGCAAATCCTTTTCAAATTTCAAATTTATTGGATGAAAATTGAGGATTTTAGAAATTTGGCCGATGTTTACCCTTTGGTCTATGCTGACCTTTTGGCCCATGTTGACCTCATAAATACTTGGTGGATGAATTCTGTGACCAGATATGCAAATCATCTTCAAATTTCAAGTCAATGGGATGAACATTGAGGATTTTAGAAATTTGACAAAGTTGGTGACCTTTGGCCTATGTTGACCTATTGACCTTTTGACCCCAAAAATAATAGGCTTTTTGCTTATGGCCAACTCTCCCATTTGGTGAAGTTTCATGAAGATCGGTTGAAAATTGTGACCTGTGGGCGACTGACACACAGACAGACATACAGACAGAATAACGCACAAGACCAACCAATATACTTGAAAAATCTTCGATTTTTGCAATGAAAAATCACTCGGTGACACTTGGCAAAAGAGAACAAAGTAGAATGGCACTCAGTGGAGCATCCTTTTGACCTCAAAAATAATTGGTGGGTGAATTCAGTGACCTCAAAAATAATTAGTGGGTGAATTCAGTGACCTGATATGCAAATTGTCTTCAAATTTTAAGTTACTCAGATGAAAATTGAGGATTTTAGAAATTTGGCCTGTGTTGACCTCAAAATAGTTGGTCATTGGTTTGTCAGCTGATATGCAAATCCTATTCTGATTTCAAGCCAATCGGATGAAAATTGAGGATTTTAGAAATATGAAAAGAGTGGTTGACCTTTGGCCTATGTTGACCTTTTGACCTCAAAAATATGTAGGCTTTTGTCGGACCACGAACGCTAAGAAGTTTCATGAAGATCGGTTTAAAATTGTGACCTGTAGGCAAGTATAAGTGATTGGACTGACAAACACACACAAACAAACACACAAACCAGTGCCGTATATTAACAGAGTCTGGCCAGCCTTTGATCTGCTCAACTACCGCCGTGATTGGTCGAGCCCGCGTCACGTGGTTTACAGGCACCATTTTGCATACCACCTCAGCCGAGCAGCTTTCCTGCTGCACCCATTCCGTGCCATTGCTTCGTATCGTTGCATATTCCATTTGAGTAATATTTCAATAAAATCAACCAATATGGTGTGTTGTGCCGCTTGGGGATGTTCTGTTAGACCAGGACAAGGTCGTATAATGCACAGATTTCCTCGAGACAAGGAACGGAGTGCTATTTGGGCGGTTAAAATACACCGAGTTGGATGGAATCCATCACCTTACTCATATTTATGTTCGAGAAATCGCTTAATATATATTGGTTTCAAATCAAAAGTGACATGACACATGTGTATTAGGTCTCTGGTGAGCTTAACATTTATTTAGTCAACCATATATATATATATTATACATATTCCCTGTAACATTTTTCGTGTACATATGCAGTGTATAGGGTATATACAGTCACGTGAAAAAGTAAGTACACCCCATGTAAAGTTGTGACTTTTTCAACATATTTCAACATGCAGCTAGTTGATCTTCATTTCAACAATATTGATAGATAAAGGTGATATAATATAACAAATATCATGAAACATTTACATTTTGTAGTCCATTGTATAATTTAAATAAACATAAATGCAAATTTCGCATGTGGAAAAAGTAAGTACACCCTTGGCTCTAATAGGTGGTATTGCCACCTTTGGCAGAAACAACCTCAAATAGGCGTTTCTTATAACTGTCTACCAGTCTCTGACATCGACTGGGAGAAATTTTTGCCCACTCCTCCATGCAGAATTCTTTCAGCTGTGCGATGTTTGAGGGGTTTCTTGCATGCACAGCTCGTTTCAAATCCCCCCACAACATCTCGATGGGATTTAGATCCGGGCTTTGACTTGGCCATTCCAGAACCCTCCATTTCTTTCTTTTCAGCCATTCCTTGGTGGATTTACTGGTATGTTTAGGGTCATTGTCATGTTGCAAGGTCCACCTTCGGTTGAGCTTCAACTTTCCGACAGATGGCCTTACATTATCCTCAAGCACCCCCTGGTACAATGAAGAATTCATAGTGGATTCAATGATGGTGAGCTGCCCAGGCCCTGATGCAGCAAAGCTGCCTCAAACCATAATATTTCCACCACCATGCTTTACAGTTGGTATCAGGTTCTTGTGGTCAAATGCTGTCTTTGATTTTCACCAAACATGTCTTCTGGTACTGTGGCCAAATAGCTCTACCTTTGACTCTTCTGTCCAGAGCACATTGTTCCAGAAGTGCTGGTCTTTGCCAAGGTGTTCATTGGCAAACTTTAGTCTTGCCCTGATGTTCTTTCTGGACAGCAAAGGTTTCCTCCTGGCACACCTCCCATGTAGATCAAATTTGTGCAGCCTCTTTCTAATGGTAGACTCGTGCATTTTGACATCAACAGTGGCAAGAGATACCTGTCGGTCCTGTGATGACATTCTGGGGTTCTTAGAGACTTCTTTCAGCATCTTGCGGTCTGCTCTCGGGCTGAACTTGCTGGGGCGGCCTGGCCTGAACAAGTTGGCAGTTGTTTGGAATCTTCTCCACTTGTAGATGATCTTCCGGCCAGTCGAATGATTGATTTCAAATTGTTTGGAGATCTTTTTAAATCCCTTCCCAGACTCGTAGGCATCTATAACCTTCTTTCTGAAGGCCTCAGAGAGCTCTTTTGATCGAGGTATGGTGACGCCGCACACTTCAACAACAAAGAGCAAACCAAACTAAATGTCTGAGGTTTAAATAAGACAGGTTCCTCCAAGATCCTCTCTAACAATGTTCTAATCATTTGCACTTGAGCTGGTGCACCTGATTCTAATTTTAGGTATTTGAAATAGTGATAAATGTAGGGGTGTACTTACTTTTTCCACATGTGAAATTTGCTTTTATGTTTATTTAAATTATACATTGGACTACAAAATGTAAATGTTTCATGATATTTGTTATATTATATCACCTTTATCTATCAATATTGTTGAAATGAAGATCAAATAGCTGTATGTTGAAATATGTTGAAAAAGTCAAAACTTTACATGGGGTGTACTTACTTTTTCACGTGACTGTATATATAAGGGATTATGTATAATAACTGAAAATCAGGTATTATACATAATCCCGTATTATACATATACCCTGTAACAGTGTAACATGCACTGTTTATATATGCTTATATATCAGGAAATACTTGTTTATGACGCAATATTTGTCACTGTTTGTGTCAGTTTCCCGAGTAAAGTGTTCTTTGAAAACGTAAAACGAAAGTATAACAACTTTGAAAACGAAAGTATAACAACATTTGTGAACCCAAGCTAATGAATAAAATAATAGACATTGTACTTTCGTAGCATTATGGGAATATTGTATGTTACGTTTCCAGATAATAGATGAAAACTAGTATACAAGCTCCATTTTATCAAATTACAATTTCATGCCAAGAGAAATAAAATTTATCAGTTTGCTGTATGCAGCTGACAATAAATCGTGTGCCGCGACAGGCAAACAATTTGTGTGAATAAATGACGCCGCTTGCAGATTTTATTATTCCAATAACAAACAACACGTCACTTTAACTTGAATTAGTTGTTCCTCATTAAATCTGCGACCAAACAGCAATAACATCGATTCCCTCGTCACAGAACTACAGGATTGCCACAGCTGACATACATCTCGCAGTGCCAGCGCGCGAAGTTAGGTATGCAACATGGCGCCAGTATTTCAGTTGGCCAGACTCTCAATATACACGGCACTGACACAAACCAGAGTGATCAACATACTTGTGAAAAAAAATGTTTTTTTGCCAAGTAACAACAAACAGACAGACAGGCAGCGGTGAAAACATAACCTCCATCCACCTTCAGTGGCAGAGGTAATGATCGAAATTGTTGATATTTGAGTGATATCTTCATCGTATCCGCATGATGTATCACTCCATGCGAAGTGCTTGCATGGTTTTGTGACGGGCCATAAAGTGCATGATGCAAGAAGTCTGGAGTCGTACATTTCACTCAGATTGCAAACACTGATTGCAGTTGAAACCGACTTGTCAGAGACTAGTCATGTATTGTTTTGTGCACAATCTTATCACTCCAGTCTGTTTGTTTGTCTCTCTGTGAGCAGGCTATCTCAAAACGTGTGGACGGATTCAGACAAAACTTGGTCGACAAGTTGGGTGTGTAACAGGGCAAATTCATTCGAGTTTGGTGAAGATCAGGAATTGGATCCAGATTTGAGAATTTTTGAAGTGATTCTTTACCATTGAGTGATTCTTGCCTTGAGAGATGGGGGCCAAAAACGATATATAGCACGATATCTCAAAAAGTTATTGACGGATTCGGACGATGCTTGGTGGATGAGTTGGGTAGGTGACAATAACAAGCCAATTAGATTTTGGTTCAGGTCCGAATCCAGATCTGGCCTAACAGTGGGATACAAAACATAAACTGTGCAGCCTGGCAGAGGTATGCGCTCTACCGAGTGCCGTTCTAGTTATATTTTATAATCAGCACATTTCATAAATATGATATTTACAGGGTTGTCTATTTAGGTGTGTACCCCGGTTCAGAATCGGTACACCGTATCCCTGCATGTCGTAAGAGACGACTAAAAGGGTTGGCGTCAGGAAGGGCATCCGGCCATAAAAACATTGCCTCAAAAAGGGAACCATGACAATTACAATTACATGTGGGCAGGGTACAGCCCGAAGTACTTCGTGGGGGCCCTCACTCCCTCTCGTCAAAAATCAAGGTGGGGAACCCGATTGAAGCAAGGGTGGAAATCACTCCATTTAGGATGACGAAACGTCTGATGCCCCACGTGGAGATCGGTTTCTGAGGTTTGGGACATGGAATGTAGGGACAATGACAGGGAGATCAGGAGAAGTGGTGGAAGTATTGGTCAGAAGAAGATGGACACATGTTGTATGCAGGGGATGAGATGGAAGGGAAGTGGTGTGAGAATGGTGAAGGATAGACAGGGACAGAAATACAAGTTTGCGTGGCAAGGGTGCCCAGAAGGCGTGCATGGCGTTGGTGTCCTGTTTTCTGAGGAGTTTGTGGACAGTGTGGTGAGTGTGACGAGAGTGAGTGAAAGGTTGATGATGGTGAAAATGATGATAGGAAAGCTCTTGGTGAACGTCATCTCGGGATATGCTCTGCAGATTGGTCGGAGCGATGAAGAGAAGGACAGGCTCTGGTGTGCCATAGAGAAGCTGATGGAAAACGTGAAAGATGAGGAAGTTGTTGTGGTAGGAGGAGACTTAAATGGACATGTGGAAAGGAAGATTGACGGTTTTGAGGAAGTTCATGGGGGTTACGGATATGGTGTGAGGAATGGAGAAGGTGAAAGGATTTTGGAGTTTGCTGATGGAGCTGGTTTGTTGATTTGTAATACTCAGTTCCAGAAAGAGGATAATAAGCTTGTTACGTACACGTCAGGTGGGTTGACGACAACCGTTGACTACCTGATGGTGCGTAGGCGATATAGTGGGCACCTCCGGGACACAAAGGTGATCCCGGGGGAGGAGGCTGTTTCACAGCACCACTTGGTTGTCTGTGACGTAAGGGTGAAAGGTGCGAGGAGAGCTCGGCGGGTGAAGTACCAACCGAGAATGAATGTGTGGAGGTTGAAAGAGGTGACAGTAAGGGAGGCATTAAAAGAGAGGCTGAGTAGGGTCGAGGATGATGTGGTTGAGCTTGAAAGTGGTTGGATGTCAATGAAAGATAGTCTGTTGGGAGTCGTTGGTGAGATATGTGGATGGATTAAAGGACCACCGAGGCACTCGGAAACATGGTGGTGGGATGATGAAGTTGGAAAGAGGATTGACGAGAAGAGGAAGAAGGTCAAGGAATGGCAGAAGGCGGAGGGTACGGGAGCAGAAAAAGCAGAGCATGAACGTTATAAGGCAGCCAAGACGGCTGCAAAGAAAGAGGTAGCAAAGGCGCAGGAGGCATGCAGGAAAATGTTCGGAGAACGCTTGTATTTGGAAGAGGGTCAGAGAGCGGTATTCAGTATTCAGTACTGAGTATTCAGAGTGGTATTCAGTACTGAGTATCTCTGATTTTACAAGGAAAGATTTGGATCGACGGAGGATGTGAGGCCAGCTTTGCTATATGGCCAGCTCAGGAAAGTGAGTAGTTGATGATTAGGCATAGAAGCTCAAGAGACTGAAACCCTTCCAGTGGATGACCCAGGAAATAGATGATGCATGTGTTTAACGACCATTCCGGAGTGATAGGGTGAGGAAGGCTGTGATATTTCGAAGAACTGAAGGATTTGCTATATTTGTCAGACCAGAGTGTATTTATTTCCAGACTTGACGGAGTTCGCTGCACGTTTCCCAACAATTGAAGAGAAGGATTTGATTGACAAGGCCAAAATAACTCGTCTTGTTGCTGCTTCAAAAATGCTCTCCCTTTTGTGAATGTCTTTAATTGAAAAGCTTGATAAAAAAAAATACCACAGTTTATCAGTGCACGTTTTTTCAGGTGTGACGTGTGGCACAATGGCTTCATATTTAAACACTAGTACAGGAAGTAGTGGTGGCAGCAGCTCGGTGGGCAGTCCTGATGGTGAGGACTTCATCCTCACATATGAAGCCGTGGACAAGATGCGGCGTGTCAGATCTTACAGCTCTCTCAACTCTCCCATTGGTAATGCATTTCCCCATCAAAGCTCACATTTGTTGAAAATATACAAATGCTTTAATCACCTTCTATTTTGTATCTACTTTCAACCTTCTATTTTGTATCTACTTTCAGGACATCCAATGGCTGGTAGTCTTTTGCTACTTCCAGTAATGTTTGAAGCATCCCCATTTGGGCTTTAAAAAATTAATAAAAACACACTGGTTGTCCTGTTTCCATCCCATCTATCCCACTCCTCATATCTTAGCATTTCCAGTTGGACTATCATTTACCAGCGTCTACACACAAGTGTGGTGTACCCTGTTGCACCTTGCTGTTGACCCACACCCCGAAGTCTCTGATATGGCTATGAAAGTTCTAAACTCTATCGCATGGAAGGTACTGATCTTTAAAAAAAAAAAGTTATTCTGTGTTTGAATTTTTTGGTGTTATTGCCAACATGGTGCGAGCCTTTGGTTGTTTACTACCATTTTCATTACGATGCTGAGATTTGTCCTGATTCGATGATTAAATGTCCATCTCCTACATCAGATATTGTCTTGTTTTATTATTCCTCTGGGTTGACAGGATGGCCTAGAGGTACGCATACTCACCTCTAAGCTGTCTCGCCTGGGTTTGAATCCCGACCCAGCTATAAACTGTCACCTGGTGTTTCACCAATTTGTGTGTTGTCCCTCGGATGGACGTTAAACAGGCATCTCATTTGGCAGCATTCATTGGTGGACAATAAAAATCCACAATGTCCTTCGCGAAGAGAAGGCGAGGTATCGCCGGCAACCTGACCAAATTCCAAATTCCTGCCATAACTACGGCTGGGAAGGCAATTGAAAACCACCCAGTATAACCCTTGCCAAGAAACTGATTTGGCAGCACTGACTGTGTTTACAAATTCTTGCCCTACCCAGCAGAGGGAACTGAATTAGTGGCACCCTTGCCCTCAGCCAATGATGCTACCCTGCAGCCTTGTGCTGTGTTTGAACGAAGAAGATTATGTCTCTTTCCAACACCTTGTTCGGCATTGTTATGTGTATAAGAAAGAGCACCATTTTTCTTATTTCGCCCATTTTTCATCACCCCATATCTTCTTTGCAGGCAATGCTGAGTAGTCGGCCCCACCGTGTGTCAGAGAGCAGTGCTATTGCACACTCGGCACCTGCCAGCCCCACTAATAAGTGTCCGCTGAACATGCAACACCCAGGGTATGCATTGCACACCATTAGTCATGAAACCTTATTGGATAATTAAAGAACTTGCTGAGTACCAGGGAGGCCTAACTGCAATAAGAGCCTAAATTTAACTATGATGTTGACGTCCTTCCTTTTTTGTAACCTTGACGATTTTATTCAGCATAATTTGGTTGCATGAGCTACCTCATGATTTCAAAAATATATACCAAAAGTTTATTTTCGAAATTCTGTCGTTGCTTTGCTATTCTCTCCATGTAGCTTTACCTTTTGTGCTGGTTTCTTTCCCGCTACCTGTGGCAGGACTTTCCAGCGGCCAGGTGCACCTGCTCTAAATGAAGGGGCCAAACAGGGTCTGCCACGTGAACCCTCCACGCTGAGACTCCCAACTACCAGCAGCACTGCTCAGCTGTCATCCCACTCTTACCAATTTTCTCGAAGCCGCAAGATGTTTGACAAGGGCCCAGACAAGGTTTGTACCCAGGGGGTGGGGAATGTGCGATAAGGGGAGACGTGAAGTTGTTTGAATTCTTCTTTATGAGTGCATGACCGTTTTCACATCTGTGTTTTAGCTTTGATATGATGTCATTCACGTGTACAAAATGTGTTTATTGGTCCAAACTTTTATTCAGCAGTAGTGACTGCTTTTGTGAAGTATTTGGGAGGAATTTATATTTGCTGTTCAAAAGATTGTACCATGTTTTCCATGATGTCACATAATGATTGCCGAGGTTTTTCTTTTGTAAATATACTAAAGAGCACAAAAGGTAATTTACTCAATTTTAAAAAACAGTGAGACAAACTCGTTGGACAATTTAATTAATGCGTACGTAGTTGAACCGTTGTGCTCAACAAAGATCAGATTGGGAGCTCTTAAATTTGTATATTGTTTGTCATGCCAAGTCTTTATTGGCAAATCTGAAGTTACAACAATCTACAAGGCCTTCATCTGCAGCTTCATGGAGGACTACTCTCGTTTGGGCTGGTACCCCTGCATCACATTTTGATGCCATGGAGACCAAGGCCCTCAAAATAATTGAAATCTTTGGCAATAAAGCTGTAGGTCTGTTACTCCCACATCACAGGCAGGTTTGTTCCTCTATCTTCTACCGCATCATTTCTGTTCTGGCACCCTTTGCCCTTTCCCTTGGTCAAACTCTCAAAATCCAGGCTCACTTCCACTCATTTGTTCCTCCTTTATCTTGCCTCGATCAAATACTTCATATCTTCACTTGCAAGGCAGCAACAAATTTCTTGGCTACCAGTTACGCAGACTAGACGGAGTCGGTGGAAAAGGAATTTTGATTGGGAGCTCTGAAGGTATTTGCTTTCTTGAAAATAACAACTCGGCAATAACCCTAACAACTCGGCAATAACAAAAAGCAACAGAGCTTTAGTGTTGGATGAGTTCTTCTCATCAAGGTACAGACGACTATACAGTCGTGGCCAAAAATATTGGCACCCTCGCACTTTTTTCAAATAATGCACCATTTCTTCCAGAAAATTGTTGAAATAAAAAAATATTTTGGTGTCCACATATGTATTTCTTTGGTTTGCAATGGAACAAAACAAAAAAAGCTGAAAAACGACAAAATCTTAGCTTATTCCACACAGAAATTCTAAAATGGCCCAGACAATATTATTGGCACCTTCTAGAAGTTGCTAGAAATAATTAGATTTGAAGCAGGTGATTCTGTTTTACTTTGGAGTTCAACTCACCTGTGGTGAGTTGCAGGTGCCTGCCATATAAACATAGGGGCAATACCCCTGGCGCTCACCTGGTAGAATAAACAGTATACAACACCGACTAAGGGTATTTGAAACCAATTTCAATGGTTGCTAGAAGACATGGCAGCATGTAGAATCATACCACCATAATCATAAGACTTTAAACAAACAAAAAATATTAATACCTATTTTGGGGGGCAACCTCCTTTACCCCAAACGCATATACCTCCTAATACCCCAATTTTTCTAATGCCTTGAACAAACACCGGTACATCATGGGTAATTAAGGTTGTGGTGAATTTTCAGTGAATTTGCATGTGTAGTTTCTGATGAGAAAGCAAATACCTATTTTGGGGGGCAACCCCACCCCCCCCCCCCCCCCCATAGACCCCAAAGGAGCAGATTGTTTTAATGCCGTGAACAAACTTTGGTACATCAAGGGTGGTGAAGGTTGTGGTCAGGTTTAATCGAAATTGTGTGTGTAGTTTCTTTGGGGGGCAACCCTCCGTAGACCCCCAATAGGGCAGATTTTTTTTAATGCCATGGAAAAACTTTGGTACATCACGGGTGGTGATGGTTGTGGTCAAGTTCATCAAAATTGTGTGTGTGGTTTCAGATAAGAAAGCAAATACCTATTTTGGAGGGGGTGGTCAAACCAGGACCCACTTTGACCCCCCCCCCGTAGACACCCTCAGACTTTGATTTTCTTAGTGCCGTGAACAAACGTCGGTACATCACGGGTGCTGAAGGTTGTGGTCAAGTTTCATCAAAATAGTGTGTGTAGTTTCAGAGGAAAAAGCAAATTCCTATTTTGGAGGGTCAAACCTGGATCCACTTTGACCCCGGTAAACCCCCTTAGACCCAGATTTTTTTTTAATGCAGTGAACAAAGTTTAGTCACAACACAACAAATATAATTTGTGCCATATTTGGTCGCAATCACATCAACGGTTTCGGAGAAGAAGTTTCAAGTGTTGAAGGACAGACTAAGGGACTGACGGACTGACAACGCATCATCGCATAAGCTCCCCTGAACTTTGTTTCAGGTGAGCTAAAAATCACTCATTCAACCAGTTTGAATAGAGAAAAGGAGTCATTCTGCTGTTTTGTGTCACTGTGTGTACCGCAATGAGCATGGAGAAAAGAAAGAAAACGAGAGAATTGTCTGAGGAGGTCAGACACAAGATTGTAGCCAAGTATGGACATCTCAAGGCTACAAGTCTATCTCCAGAGACCTTGATGTTCCTGTGTCCACCATACGCAATGTTATCAGAAAGTTTAAGGCCCATGGCACTGTAGTCAACGGCCTGGACATGGCCGCAAGAGAAAACTTGATTGAAGATTGCAGCGAAGGATTGTTCGAATGGTGGAGAAAGCACATCGATCAACTGCCAAACAGATTCAAGCTGACCTTCAGACACAAGGTATGACCGTTTCAACTGGCACCATCCGTCGCCAACTCGATGAAAGGGGGTTCTATTGGAGGAGACCCAGGAGGACCCCACTGCTGAGAGAGAGACACAAGAAAGCCCAACTGGAGTTTGCCAAAACACACCTGAACAAGCCAAAATCCTTCTGGGAGAATGTCCTGTGGACAAATGATACCAAAGTAGAGCTTTTTGGTGATGCACATCATCTCTATGTTTACAGAAAACAAAATGAAGCCTTCAAAGAAAAGAACACCTTCCCTACAGTCAAATATGGAGGAGGTTCAGTGATGTTTTGGGGTTGCTGTACTGCCCCTGGCACTGCGTGCCTTGAATGTGTGCATGGCATCATGAAATCAGGAGATTACCAAGGCATTTTGGAGCGCAATGTTCAACCCAGTGTCAGAAAGTTGGGTCTCCGTCGAAGGTAATGGGTCTTGCAGCAGGACAATGACCCCAAACACACTGGAAAAAGCAATCAGGAATGGTTCCAGACGAAACGCTGGACTGTTCTGAAGTGGCCAGCAATGAGTCCAGATCTAAATCCCATTGAACACTTGTGGCGAGATCTGAAAATAGCAATTGGGAGAAGGCACCCTTCAAATCTGGGAGAACTGGAGCAGTTTGCACAAGAAAAATGGGCCAAACTGCCAGTAAAGAGGTGTAGGAAGCTCATTCATGGCTATAGGAAGCGCTTGACTGCAGTTATTTTGTCCAAAGGCCGTGCTACCAATTATTAAGTCTAGGGTGTCAATAATTTTGTCAATGCCATTTTTTTTTTCGATTTAAAAGGCGATATTAAGTTCTGAATCAAAACCAAAGGTTCTGTAATATTAACAGTGAAATAAAGAATTGTGGAGACCAAATACTTTTGTCAATTTCAACTTATTTTTGGAGAAAATTGTGAGTTATTTGAAAAAAGTGCAAGGGTGCCATTATTTTCGGCCATGACTGTACATACATACATACATACATACATGCATATACATACACACATACACATACATACACACATACATACATGCATATACACATACATACATACATGCATATACACATATGCACATACATACATACATACATACATGCATATACATACACCCATACACACATACATACACACATACATACATGCATATACACATACATACATGCATATACACATACATACATACATACATGCATATACATACACCCATACACATACATACATGCATATACACATACATACATGCATATACACATACGTACATACATACATACATGCACACATACACACAGACATACATGCATACACACACATACACAAATATATACATACATACATGCATACTTACATACATACATACATGCATACATACACACATACGTACATACATACACAAATACATGCATACATATTGTCGCGGTCCCGGGGTGAACACCCCTGGGTACAGATAGCCGAGCAAGCTTTACACCCCGAGGTTCTCAGTCAATGATGGCGGATCTTCTTTATATGCGCTGGGGAGGTCAGTGAGGCGTTGGGGGGGCAGGCGGGGGGGAGGGGGTAGTGAAGCTTTTACCTTCACGGATCCCACTGGACGTCTTCGACCCTGTTAATCAATGCAAACCGACACAGAATTAAAATGTACAAATACCGGCTTTATTGAAAGAAATGCCGCTAACAAAAGAATGCACGGTAAACTAAAATTGCTAATCGAGGGACCCTCCATATGGACTCGTATACAACACAAGGGGAAATATAAATGTGTGTGTACTTAGCTCTGGTGCCCTTGATCGTCACAGGCCCCCGAATCCCTGTGCGGAAAAGCACACTGGTTGGCATGAAGTCCATGTGCGGGAACCAGGAACCAGTTCGTTCACTCCGTGCACCGTCGTCCGCTTCTCACAGCACCGACGTCTCTTCGGTTCACTCGGCACAGCCCTCAGCCGTCACAAAGCTACGGGCCAAGCGCACTAGAGTCCACGAGCCGCGACCGCCCCTCACGATCGTCGAAACCTAAAGCCAGGGATATAAAATGCCGACTCCAATGTCTCTGGCCCAACAGGAGTTGTAGCTGCAACATTCACTTTCAAGGTCCGATTACATACAGGGGATTAATTACCCTTAATCCCTAACTAATTAACATAACTCCACTCCTCGTCATGAGGACGAAGATACACTTTTACACGACATCCGGTCTAACGGATCTCTACTTCTGGTACATGGGGGTTTTTCTTCTTCACGACAGTCGGAACACACTACCTATACAATTCTACCTGGACTAAGGTATTGCATTGCCTACCCTCCCCCCTCCCCCCCCCCCCCCCCCCCCCAAACGTAACAATATATACACACATACATACACACGTATACATACATACATACATACATACATACATACATACATGCATGCATACATACATACAGTATATACTTGCATACAGCCACACTTAGTCTGTGAAAACCCCTTTTTTCTTTCACTCTTATTTCACAGTCCTCTGAAGATGGAGATGATGGGCCAACCATGTGTAGGCTGTCATTAGGCCTGTCCTTGAATACTGGCTTCTGCGCTTGGAGCTCGAAATATTTCACCCAAGCCATCATGAAGGTTCTTTATTTCCATCAAATTTACTGATTGAATATGGTGACGTGATAATTGTCCTTTATTTAGCATATTTAACACTGTATGAAAAGTTTTGGTTTGTCAAGCTACTCTTTGATAAGGAAGGCCTGTAAAGGTTGTATTCCCATGTGCTGCAGGTGATATTTGTCTTTACATAAAAATGGCCAATAAAGATGTACGACAATCATGTAAGAATTTCAGCTTCATGTATTTCTTGAGAGTCAGCATAATATTCTGTGCTATGTAGCTTCCGGACGATCATGATGTGGAGAGCCAGATCCATAAGGAGCGTGAGTGGCGGTTCTTGAGGAATGCTCAAGTACGACGTCAGGCACGGTGCCTCATCGAGAAAGGTCGGCACCTTGCCATTATCCTGCAAGCACCTACCCACTGCTATTATTGAAATATTATGGGGTCATCTATGGGATGCCCACGGCATGGATGTGTGTGACATTTGGACATCTTCATTTAGATTTTAGATGCTGCACATTCAGTTTTACAAAATGGTTACTGGCAATTTATCATGTAATCTACACAATATATTTACTTCTGATAACATGTGAATGCATGTGCGTGCACATGGGAAATACAGTTTGAAATGTGTTGTTACATCTCGTGTAACATGTGACTTCAAGAGCTCAAATCCTCTCCCTCCCCGCTCCCATTCCTCCCACATCACGCACACTGCACCGGGGAGTGGATCATCCACAAGGGAGTGGGTCACACAAAGGGGAGTGTGTCACACACAGGGGAGTGTGTCACTAACAGAGGAGTGTGTCACACAGGGGAGCGTGTCACACAGGGGAGTGGGTCACAAACATGGGAGCGTGTCACACACATGGGAGCGTGTCACACACATGGGAGCGGGTCACACACATGGAAGCGGGTCACACACATGGAAGTGGGTCACACACATGGGAGTGGTTCACACATGGGAGTGGATCACACCCATGGGAGTGGGTCACACCCATGGGAGTGGGTCACACCCATGGGAGTGGGTCACACACTGGGGAGTGGGTCCCACACGGGGGAGTGGGTCCCACACGGGGGAATGGGTCCCACACGGGGGAGTGGGTCCCACACAGGGGAGTGGGTCACACACGGGGGAGTGGGTCCCACACGGGGGAGTGGGTCACACACGGGGGAGTGGGTCACACACGGGGGAGTGGGTCACACACGGGGGAGTGGGTCACACACGGGGGAGTGGGTCACGCACGGGGTTAGTGGTTCACGCACGGGGTTAGTGGTTCACGCACGGGGGAGTGGGTCACGCACGGGGGAGTGGGTCACGCACGGGGGAGTGGGTCACGCACTGGGGAGTCGGAATGGGTCACACACGGGGGAGTGGGTCACACACGGGGGAGTGGGTCACACACGTGGGAGTGGGTCACACACGTGGGAGTGGGTCACACACGGGGGAGTGGGAGTGAGAGTGGGTCACACACGGGGGAGTGGGAGTGGGTCACACACGGGGGAATTGGAGTAGGTTACACACGTGGGAGTGGGGAGAGGATCACGACATTCATTGGTGATCTCGTTCTGTTCCCTCATTCTTTTATTCATTTTGAAAATGGCAGTTACAAATGACCCTCATGCTGGGGAGTCGGAATGGGTCACACATGGGGGAGTGGGAGTGGGTCTGCATTGAGACATTGAGGTCTGCAGACCTGTGTCTCAATTGAGACATTGAGACACAGGTCTGCAGTGCTGCATTGAGACAGCACTGACATAAAGAAGCAGGAATTACCACATGCCCCACATTACTTAACCTTGAGTTGAAGAAGCAAAAAAATAATAATTAAGATTTCCCGATTTTATTTCCTATAGCTATGAAATGCATCTTCTTTGGGTGGTGTATAATCGCTCCGAATGAAACAGGCATTGCCTGGTTTCCTTCGCTTGAGATGTAATCAAAATGTACCTTTGTTTCTTCAAAAAGTAATTTATGATCGAAGACACGTTGATTCAGTCTTAAAATGCACATCAGAAGCCGATGGAGCCATGAGTCTTCTTAATTTTAAAACTTGAATGTATCGAAAACTTTTCACTTTACAAAGTAAAAATAGATTAAACCAAACGTTATTAATAAATATTGTATTCCATAGTTTACTTTATTATGTCCATTTTTGAAGTACTGTATTGTTTAAGTTCATGGTTGGAAAAGAGTTGACTCGCTTTAAACAAACTCTGTATGTACACCCCAGGAATATGAAAATATATAATTAGACGACGGTTCGATCCCGAACTTCAGTATTCAATCACTGTACTTTTACTAAGTAATAATATAAATAGCGAAGTCCTGGGAACGTTCTCTCCTCTCCTTCCCCTCTCTCCTTCCCCTCTCTCCTTCCCCTCTCTCCTTCTCCTCTCTCCTTCCCCTCTCTCATTCCCCTCTCTCATTCCCCTCTCTCATTCCCCTCTCTCATTCCCCTCTCTCATTCCCCTTTCTCATTCCACTCTCTCATTCTCCTCTCTCCTTCCCCGTGCCCACATCTCGACCGACCAGACATATTCAAAATGGCTGTTGGAATATATTTCGCCGATTTTTCTCTTTAGCTGAAACTGAGACTTGAACCATCCTAGCGACTGTGATGGTGAATTCGAGTCGAGATAAAGCCGTGAAGGAGACTCGATGAATGACCTTTATGTTACAGGCCTTTGAAAATGCATTTTGTTCTATAAACGGTGACTTTAATTGAATTTGAAACTGTTTTTTGAAACGGAGTCTAAAACCATGTTAGCGACTGTGAAAAATGAAATGAGATATCGAATTAGAATCGAGATAAAGCCGTGAGAGAGAGCAAGACACCGTGGGCCTAAAAAAAGAGGCCTCAAAGCTATGCGAGGAAAGAAAATGGTGGTGATTTGTTTTAGAAGCCCCTTCCAGAATGGGTGGAGCTACTCCCTCAACGGATGAGGCCACACCTCCGGACAGACTCACAGAATCACCTATGGAGAATATTATATAGACTAGTGGGGTCACCCGTGGGAATCCCACGGGCATGGACGTGTATGACATTTGGACATCTTCATTTCGATGCTGCACATCATACAGTTTTACAAAATGGTTACTGGCAATTTATCAGATCCATAAATGATGTAATCTATACAATGTATTTACTTCTGATAACATGTGAATGCACATGGGAAATACAGTTTGAAATGTGTAATTACATCTCATGTAAAATGTGACTTCAAGAGCTCAAATCCTCTCCCTTCCTGTCCCCATCCCTCCCACATCACGCACACTGCACCGCGGAGTGGGTCACACACAAATGGGGGAACTACTGCTGGGAAGGCAATAGCAAACCACCCAGTATAACCCTTGCTCATGAAGCTGCTTGGGCAGCACCGACACCGTGTAACGAGTATGGTACATCAGATATCAAATAAAAATTACAACTGAATAGCGAAATAAATAAAATAACTGAAAAGGAAAGTAAAGCTGCTTAAAAACAATAGACACACGTGGACATGTAGAGAGGAGGGGAATGGGGGAGAGAGCGGGATGTGAGGGGAAGGAGAATGTAGTGGGGGATAGACAGGGGAGTGGATGGATGAAAGAGGAGTGGGGAAGGGCTGGGAGAGACAGTGGAGTGGGAGAGGGAGAGAGTGGGGGAGGGCAGGGAGAGGGCGAGGGAAAGAGGAGGGGGGTAATTTTGCTAGCTTTTAACGTCACTTGGGACGAGTACTCCTAGTAATATAGATAGTAATGACAATGAGTAACATTATGCAAGCCTATTAAAACTGCCTCTTAAAAACGTGAAGATCACCCGTCATTTGCATCAAAGTCTCCATAGTGGAACTTTCACCCTCCCTGCACTTTTAGTCTGAAAAGGCTCTGCCTTTTCTTTAATGTCCATTATGCTAACCGGAACCGTTTTTGTATTTGGCTTTCAATCCAAACACTGAGGAAATGCTCCACACTTTCCATTACTGAGCTACGTGTTTTATTGTTTTTTACTGCACTGGAAGGTGTGTCACATTGAGCACATTCAATGATCTTTTCTTTGTTTTTGCGTATCGTAATCACCATTGTATTTGCAAGGCAAAAGTCACGTCCAATATCCCTAAAGTGGGAACCAGCGTCAAACCTTCTTAGAATTTCTGACTTACTTTGGAATGATACTCATTCCTATCTTTCTTTCCACTTGTATCACTTCCTTGAGCACTTATCTTCCTTTTAGGAGCCATAGGTATGGATGAATACAGTACATTACCATACTGTAATGCACAAGAATGTTTGAGTAAATAAAATGCACTTTAACACTGCACTTCAGCATAAATGTGATGACTTAGCCACCGAGGAGAGAATGAGGGAAGCGACGTTCTTGACGTCATCATCCTGGATAGAAGCAAGTGATGCTGTTGCGTTTTGTAGCGAGATATGTGGTTATTTTAAATTGCACGACCAACGTTTTTGACCAAAAGATCATGAGATTGTGTTTTGAATTTGTATTTGAAAACGGAGTCGACTGAAGTTGAGCACGAGTTCGTAATGTCGGGATTTGAGGTCGTAAATGGGATTTGAGGTCATTCTATGCATTTCATTTGTCAGAAATGTATTTTAAGTATCTTTGCCAATTATCTGTAAGCACAATAAATGCGGTGATGGAATGTTTTGTTCAAGTTGCAGAATAATTGTAGCAATTTCGTTGTTGGATTTGACGTGTTTCTTCAGGCATCTCTCGGTTGGACGACCAGATTTTCCTGAACCGCAACCCAGGAGTACCTTCAGTCATTAAATTTCATCCGTTTGACACTTTTGTTGTTGTGGCTGACAAGGATAGTATCTGGTGAGAGGCCTTTCCCACCCCACAAAAATGTGAAGTACAATATAAGCTTTTTTTTTTATGTCTCCGGTGACTTCATTATAAGTTGCTTGAGGCATTGTTTTTGGGTTGTCTGGCCATCCGTCTGTCCGTGAGAGATTTTCGTTACCGTGATAACAAGAACAGCTGAAGGGATCAAATCAAACTTGGTACGAGTACGTATAATGATTCAAAGATGAACTGATTAGATTATGGAGGTGAAGGGGTCAAAGGTCAGAGGTTCTGTTAGGTAAAAATTCTGTTACTGCACTAACTTGTGAACCAGTGATGGGATTTTGACCAAACTTGGTATAAGTATATATTATGGTGCAAAGATGAACTGCTTAGATTTCAGTGTCAAAGGTCAGAGGTCATGTCACGTAAAAATGTGATACTTGAGAACAGCTAGAGGGATTTAAATCAAATTTGGTCCAAGTATATATAATAATAATAATAATGCATTTATTTTATATAGCGCTTTTCAGGAAGCCCAAAGACGCTTAATGATGTAATAATGTGGGCGTAGGCACATTGCTCGACGTCACGCCATCAAAAAGTGCCGTTCTAGTTTTATCTGCCGCCTGCAAATTTTTGTACCAAAGTTTAGTTTGAAATAAAAAAATATTTTTATATGATAATAAAGTTCTTGAAAATGTTTTCTGCATTCTGCCGAGTTACTTGTGCCAACCTACTGAGGATTACATTTGCAAGCGGAAAATTCTCAGATTCTACATGTATATCTTTGAAAAAAAGCGTGCTTTGTGATGCTTTATTGCACTTTTGTATGGCAATGCAAATATATAGCACTGCTCTGATATGATCGTGTCATCATTGGGAGATCTTGCACTTGGGTCCTAACATGAAGCTTCATCTCTTTTCTTTGTTGCACCATTCCTCCCCATGCTTTAACAATCACCATTATTTTCCTTTCAAGCTTTTGGGACTGGGAGAAAGGGGAGAAAGTGAATTACTTCCATAATGGAAACCCAAGGTATAGCCGCATCACTGCTATGGAATTCATCAATAGCCATGATGTGTCATTGCTACTCACTGGGACAGGTGAGCACCCCTTGCAGCATGGTTATATATTTAATGTATTTGGTGAATGAATGTCGTGGAAGGTAGTTGCCAGTCATATAGACTTTGGTTCCATTCCACTTAGCATCTCAGATCATTAGAGGAGGGGGATGGGGTTAGAAACGCGAATCCCTTGTAATTGCCACATTTAATGATCATCAATCAATGCTCCTTGGATTGATGGTTGAAAGGAACAGTTATTGGGGGAGTTGCTGTCTCACCGACATGGTACTTATCCAAATGAGTTACAAAATGGTTTGCATACAAATGAAGACCATCATTTGATGCTTCTCGATATTGTAAAGCGATTTTCTCATGTGCATCCAAATTCCCAGTTTATCTTGTGCTGTCTGACAGATGACGGAGCAATCCGCATTTGGAAGAATTGTGCCGATGAGGAGCGCAACCCCGAACTCATTTCAGCTTGGCAAGGATTATCTGAGATGTTGCCTTCCAGTCGAGGTGAGGGCTGATTCAAAGGAAAATGAACTTTACGAGCTTTGTTATGATGTAAAAGGTTCGTTTCCAGCACAACTCATTCTTACTGAAAGTGTCTTGGTTTTTTGGATTTGATTGGCATAAGGTGAAAAACACAAAACTTAAAATGTTTCTGCCATTTTTGCAGACGCAATATTTTTGCATACAACAAAGTACATCCTCTGACTGTGAAGTGAAACTACACAGATGTTAGTTCCTTTTCTATGTTGTACTTTCTTTCTCTTTATGCTATAGTTTCAAGCCAATGTCACAAACTATTCGCATTCGCAAAACTGCAAGGAAGAAAGGGAGAAACTCCCCAAATCCAGATGTGCAAAGTTGATACAGACATTCCCAAGAAGACTCAAAGCTGTAATCGCTGCCAAAGGCGCTTCTACAAAGTATTGACGCAGGGGACTGAATACTCATGTAAATTTGACATTTCTGAATTTAATCTTCAATAAATTTGTAAACGTTTCAAAAAATATGTTTTGACTTTGTCATTATGGGATATTTTGTGTAGATCGGCGACAAAAAATTTATAAAATCAAACTTTTTCCACCTTTATTAGTCCCCTACCGGTGTACACCGAGGGGACGATAGGTTTGCACTCTGTCCTTCCGTCTGTCAGTCTGTCCGTCCATCATGCAAAGAACAGTTTTCCAGAATTTTTTTCTACTATTAATGCTAATGATTTCAAACTTGGTACATGGTTTCCTCATGATAAGTTACAGATCAAGTTCGAACTTCACGACGTTACGATCGTTTTTGACAAAGTTATGGCACTTTGAACTTTGGTAATTTCTCCAACAGTTTTCCGGATGACAGACTGCCGGTAGGGGACATGTATTGCAGCAGAATACTCAGAATGCTTGTTTACATTACACATCGTAACCCACAAGTTGAAAGTGAAAAACATATTCTACAAATTTCAGAAAATTAATTAAAAATACAAAACTAGTAAATCTTGGTTGGATAAGTGTCCACCCCCCTGAGTAAATACGTGGTGGAAGCACCTTTGCCACCAATTACAGCTGTGAGTCTGTTGGGATAGGTCTATACCAACTTTGCACACCTTGTTTGGGCAATATTTTCCCATTTTTCTTTACAAAACTGTTCAAGCTCAGTTAAGTTGCATGGGGAGCGTTGATGGACAGCAATCTTCAAGTCGTGCCACAGATTTTTGATTGGATTTAGGTCGGGGCTCTGACTGGACCACTTAAGGACATTTATTCTTTTGTTCCTTAGCCATTCCAGTGTAGCTCTGGCTGTGTGCTTTAGGCCGTTGTCATGCTGAAAGGTGAACTTCCGTTCCAATTTCAGCTTTCTTGCAGAAGGCAGCAGATTTAGCTCTAGGATTTTTCTGTATTTTGCTCCATCCATTTTCCCTTCTAACAATTGCCCCAGACCCTGCTGATGAGAAACATCCCCATAACATGATGCTGCAATCACCATGCTTCACAGTAGGGATGGTGTTCTTTGGGTGATGTGCTGTGTTGGGTTTGCACCAAAAGTAACATTTTGCATTTAGGCCAAAAAGTTCCATCTTGGTTTCGTCAGAGCAAAAATCGTTTTGCCACGTGGCTACAGAATCTCGAGTGTTTTTTTGCATACCTCAAACAGGACTCAAGGTGGGCTTTTTTGAGTGGTGGCCTCCTTTTTGCCACCCTACCATACATGCCGGACTTGTGGAGTGCTACGGATATTGTTGTCACATGCACACAGTGACCAGTCTTTGCCATAAAGGCCTGTAGCTCTTTAAAAGTTTCCATTGCCTTCTTGGTGGCCTCTCTGATCAGTCTCCCACTTGCTTGGTCATCCAGTTTGGAGGGATGGCCTGATCTAGGCAGGGTCTTGGTGGTACCATACACCTTCCACTTCTTAATTATTGTCTCGACTGTGCTCCAAGGAATATTCAAAGCCTTTGAAATATTTTTATACCCATCCCCTGATCTGTGCCTTTCCACAACTTTTTCCTGGAGGTCTTTTGAAAGCTCCTTGATGCTCATGGTTGAGTCTTTGCTGTAAAATTCACTACCCAGCAAAGGAAACCTACAGGAACAGCTGATTTTATTCTGAAATAATCAGAATCGCTACAATTTAACACAGGTGGTGGCCAATTAACTTGGTGTGTGATTTTAAAGGTGATTGGATACACCTTAGCTAATTTACAATTGCTATAAGGGGGGTGGACACTTATCCAACCAAGATATTCTGGCTTTGTATTTTAAAATAATTTTCTGATATTTGTGGAATTTGTTTTTCACTTGGATGTTGTGGGTTATGATGTGTAAATAAAGGTGGAAAAAGTCTGATTTAATGCAATTTAATTCCAGGCTATAAGGTAACAAAAGTTGAAAATTTTGAAAGGGGGTGTAGACTTTCTATAGGCACTGTAAATAGAATCTTTAACTCTCTTTTTCTTCATGTCAGCTATCTTAACATCAATTTACGAGGACATCTTCACTTTTATCAGAGCACCTTGTTCAGTATGCTCTTGCTTTTTTTGTGCTTAGGTCTCTCCCGAAGGTTTTCTGTCAGTCTGGAAAAGAATAAGCATGGAGGTGAGTATGGTCTTAAAGTGTTGATGAGACTGCATGCTCTTAAAATGACTTTTGCACCTACGGTCACCACAAACATGCAGGTAGCATGGAAGTTTGAGAAAAGTGGAGCAAATTTGGCATTTTTCAGAAGGTTTTCTGTTCTGCATGAGTGGGTGAGTTTGTTAGATAATCCTTTAACAGACAGGGAGAGACAGGAATGTAATATATTTCCTGAATTGAAGGACATGTACCAAGCGTTAGGACCAGTATCTGATCCTTTACAGGTCTGTGGAGAAGAATACTGCTGCTGGCAACCTGGTGCGAGGATGCAACATTGTACAGCATAAAGCAGTCATCTGAGAAGAGGAAAATAGGGTTTTCAGATCATCAGAGAGGTCACTAATCGTAAACTAGAAACATTGCTTGGTTCGGGATACTGCTATGGGGCACTCGATCCTTTACTCTTACTGGGTGAGCAGATGAGTGGATTCTGTTGAGAGCAACACAATGGTGGCACAAGTGTAGGGAGCTAGCAAGCCAATTGGTGTTGTGTTTTGCAGGTAGTTGGCTTGGCAAGTAGAGCAGGTTGCCAGACTGTGGGGAATTTCTGATATCTGTCCAGAGATGACCTTTGTCACTTTCTTGAGATCCAGGACCCCTCCATCTATTGTTGACATTGAATCAGCAGCTGCGGCATATCCAAAGTTGAGTGGCTGGTCTTTTGGCTTGCAAGGGATTATTGCAGACCCTGGAGATTTTTGAGGGCCAGACTTGTGGTCCTCTGGCTTAGGTTGCCCACCATCAGTATAGAGGATAGATCTGGTAGCTGCAGATGATTTGGAATAATCCTGGGGGAGGGAGAGAGAGAGAGGGAGAGAGAGAGTGGAGCCGGCTCTTGGGAAAGCATTCCCATGCTGAGTCGTTGTTGGATGCAGAGGAGATGGAACACTCGTCCTTTTCAAGAGGGCAGATTGCAGGCCTGTCAATCTACCTGAATTACACTACCGGTCAAAAGTTTTAGAACACCTCAATTTTTCCAGTTTTTATTGAAATTTACGCAGCTTAATGTCTCAATGTACTCTGAAATTAAGCATAGAACAAATATACAATTGGAGATGAAAATAAATCATAGAATCATTTTGTTTAACAAAATTTAATTTAAATTTTTGACTCAGCAAAGTAGCCACCTTTTGCAGATATAACCGCCGAACACACTCGTGGCATTCTTTCTACAATGGAAATCAAATATTGTTTGGGAAGTTCTTTCCAACACTGTTGCAGAAGTTCCCACAAATGTGTTGCACTTGTAGGTTGCTTTGCTTTCACCCTTCTGTCCAGTTCATCCCAAACCAGCTCGATGAGGCTTAAGTCTGGAGACTGTGCTGGCCATTCCATGATTTGAAGCCTACCATCTTGTTATTTTCCTCTAATGTAGTTTTGACATAGCCTGGAGGTGTGTTTAGGGTCATTATCTTGCTGTAGGATGAACCCCTGACCAACTAGGCGTATACCAGAGGGTATGGCAAGGCGCTGAAAAATGCTGTGGTAGCCCTTTTGGTTCTGGGTTCCAGTCACTCTGTGCAAGTCGCCGACTCTGGATCCAGCAAAAGAGCCCCAGACCATCACGCTTCCCCCCCCCCCCCCCCTCCATGTTTGACAGTTGGTGTCACACACTGAGGAACCATCCTTTCACCTACTCAACGGCGTACAAAAACCCTGCCTGATGAACCAAAGATTTCAAATTTTGATTCATCAGTCCATAAGACCTTCTTCCAGTCTTCAGTAGTCCACTGGCGGTGCTTCATGGCCCAGGCAAGCCTCTTTTTCTTATTTTGCTATCTTAGCAATGGCTTTCTTACTGCCACTCGACCTGTCAAACCTGCAGCTCGAAGTCTTCTCTTCACAGTTGAAACTGAGACTTGCTTACTTCGACCAGTGTTAAGCTGTGCTTGAAGCTGTTGTCCTGTGAGCCGCCTATCATGCAAGCTGTTGACTCTCAGAAACTTGTCTTCTGATTCTGTTGTGGCTTTGGGTCTGCCAGACCTCTTCCTGTCAGAGTTTCCTCCACTTTCCAAGTGCCTTTTGATGGTGTAGGAAACTGTACTCGCTGACACCTTGGCTTTCCTTGCCATTTCTCCAAAGGAAAGACCTACACTTTTAAGGGTTATAATGGTCTGTCTGTCTTCCTTTGTTAATTGCCTTTTTCTCACCATTATGATAGCAATATACTACTTCCTGCAGTGCAATATTGTCCAAATAATGCTTCAGAGTGTGTAATAACAGTCTGTTCCAATACTGCTTTTATACAGACAGGGGGTTTGTAATCAAGTAATCAGCAGAGGTTGGGACACCTGTAGGAATTGTTTGCATCAACTTTGAAGGCTTAATTTACTTACATTGCTACAGAACAGCTGTAAGTTGTTAACCCATTACTTGTTCCCTGAAGAAGGCCTTTTTTTACAATATAACTGTGCAATTTACATTATTTTCCCGTTTTTGCTAACCTAAACTTTTTGTTAACCCCGAGCAGTTTACTGCTTACCTTTGTACCATTTCAGGTTATTCACTGGACTTGAATTACTTAAATTTCAATAAAAACTGGAAAAATTGAGGTGTTCAAAAACTTTTGACCGGTAGTGTAATACCCAGACTATGTGGTAATGTGATACCTCTTTACCAACAAGAACATGCTCAGAGGAGCATGTTCATTTTTGAATTTAACCCGCTTGGCAAAGGTTCACCCTGCTCTGTAGGTGCATCTGCATGTTGCCAGTGCACACCAAAGACATGCAGGAACTTTGTTGCAGCCTGGCAACTTTAGGGTTTGCCCAGAATGCATGTCATTCTTTGGGTCCTATAGTCTGCTTTTATTCCTTAATTTAATGTGTGCGTGAGTGTAGCAAATGACTTGCAAGTTTGTTTGACTGTGATAAAACAACACATAATTACTCCTCATAACACTACTCCCAATTGATAAGTATTCTCATTCTCATGACATTATCAAAGCTCAGTATTATGACATTGAGCTTATTTGTAAAAATGTTAAGACTGTATGCTTATTGAGGGATGGGAATGTACTCGACCCTACTTTCCTGTCGCACACCACTCATCCTTTTTGACTTTTTGTTGTCCTATAGGTGCTGGCCTTGTATTTAATTGGGAACAGCACACAGGTCTACTGCTAGTCTCAGGCGATGCACGAGTTGTGCGTGTGTGGGACTGTGAGCAGGAGAAGAAGGTGCAGGTAATGTGATAGGGCTTTCTTAATTTTTGATGAGGTTGATCATGCTATTTAACTGAACACTGTTGGGCAGCCATATACATATTATGTGGTAGGGATGGTGGTAGAGGAGATAGTCATGAAGGTAAAAAAACAAAATAAACATGAATTTAAAGGAGAGATGGGAGAGACAAGGTTTTCAGTTCTGCATTTTTGTATATCTTGTGTGTGCGTGTGTGTGTGTGTGTGTGTGTGTGTGTGTGTGTGTATATATGTATATATGTATGTATATATGTATATATATATATATATATATATATATATATTTATATATATATATATACAGACTTGGCATTTAATATGGAATATTTTTTTTGTGGGGGTAAACTTACTTTTCAAGATGACTTAGATCCAAAAGTTCATTGGAATTATGTTGAAATTATTCTAGATTTTGTTAATGTGACCTTTAAATGAAACAAAAACCACATTTGACATTTCGAAGCAAATAAATTGATCCTTGAAAGTGATGTCAACTGATATCGAACTCAATTCACGTACAGTACTGTGTTAAACGTCTGTGCGTTTTCCAGAAGTATCTCTTTATTTTGCACATTAGCCAAAAACATTTTCAACAAAAATAAAAGCTAAATTATGACTGGGATTACGGACAGTAAAATTACAGTTCAGTACTTCGTTTAGCCCCCACGAGCATTCAGGAGAGCACGTACACGTCGAGGCATGCTGTTCACGAGATTTGCCAAGGTTTGGACAGGAATCGCTTGCCATGCAGTGACAAGAGTCTGCTGCAATTCAAGCACAGAGGTAGGCTGCTGGTCCAAGTTGTCGATTTGACGCGTTAATTCTGCCCACAAGTTCCCTATCGGATTCATATCCGGGGACATGGCAGGCCAATCCATATGCTCGACACCACGGTCAGCAAGAAAGTGTTGGATCATGCGAGCACGATGAGGCCCTGCATTGTCATCTTGGAAGACAAAGTTTCCTCGAAAGGCTGCACGAGTAAATGGAAGGAATGTTTCTTCCAGAATGACCCTGTACTTGAACTGGTTCAGCTTTCCATTCAGAACAACCAGGTCAGTTTTGCCCCCTGCAAGAAAAGCAGCCCAAACGGTCACCCCACCATCTCCAGCTTGGACTCTTGGCACTATACAATCTTCGTTGTGGGCTTCATGCACTTGTCTGCGCACTCGGACGCGGCCAACTGGACGATAGACCAGAAATCTAGACTCGTCACTGAAGGTCACATGATTCCAGTGTCCTGGCTGCCATTGACGATGCTCTCTGGCCCACTGCAATCGGCGCTGGCTGTATTGTCTGGTCAGGCATGGCTTTCTCAGGGGACGCCTGGCACGATAGCCTGCTTGAACCAGTCATTGGTTGACTAGCCTTCTGGATACAGGCACATTTGTTAGTTGCTGCCACTCAGCCCAAAGCCGATTAGCTGACTTGGTACGACAAGTCGACCATTGCAGACTAACCGGTGCAGCTGGCGATCATCTCTCCTTGTGGTTCTGTGTGGACATCCTGGCCTCGGTATTGGAGGAGGGACACCCCTCTGAGCATTTCGTTTCAGGATCTTTGACACCTGACCTTGAGTAATGCCATACTGCTGAGCAATAGCCACCTGTTTAATGCCAGAATTTCGTAAAGCCACCACTCCATGACAAACAGCATTGTCAAGTTGACGGACCATCTCCAGAGGAAGCGGCAATAACTTTTGTAGACGTGCAGCAGTTGTTTTCCACTAATACAGAACGCAACAACCCTTATATACCCGATTGTGAAGCCAATCGTCAAATGTACCTGTCCTTACATTTTGTCACGCCACCTGTGATATAATCCTGTTATTGACTTCTTGCTGCGAAAGACAATCAGTGACATGGTTCTTTCAACAAAGACATCACCGAAGGGTAAAAGAAACTCACCAGATTGATATACTGATTGCAGAAAGTAAACTCAAGTCAAGAAAAAATATATATTCCATATTAAATGCCAAGTCTGTATGTATATATATATATATATATATATACATATATATATATATATATATATATATATATATTTTATATATATATATATATATATATATATATATATATATATATATATATATATATATATATATATATATATATATAATATATATACGTATATATATATATATATATATATATATATATATATATATATATATATATATACATACTGTATATGTGTGTGTCAGACCACCAGATTCTTGTACCAGATGCTCAAATTATGGATTTCGAGTTATACCTGCAGCATTAAAGTACCAACCCTGTACCTTCATAAAATAGCAGGGTTGGTCAAATTGGGCAATTACAAATTCATGAAAACAAAAATTTAAATATTCATGTGTTCCCCAAAATGTCAAGTTTTTCAACTTTTCATGCCAGGAAATCTAGAAAATTTCGCAAAAAATACTGTTACGGATCCGGGGGACGGCACTCCCGTTAGCAACGGGGGTTTAATCCCCTTGTCTTGTTAAGCTGGCCGTCCGACCGGTCCTGGTACTTGGAACGCTCTTTTGCGGGGTGGGATTGATCAGGGTTATTGGTCCAGGTATTAGCCCGAATACCTTTATCAATCCCTCCGCAAAACAGGGAGACAAGTACCGCTCGAATCCCAGACAAGATGGAGTTTGCCGAGTGGTTTAGCAATCCGGAATCCGAGCCGTTAGCAATTGACTAAACCTGATTGTAAGCGGTTCTGCCAAAATCGTGCCACAGATATTCAATAGGGAAAACACGAAGACGATCGGACGAGAATGAAAACCAAAGAATAAGGAGGAACAGGTATTTATTAACTATTTACAAAACCAAAGGAGAAACGAAAGCAATATACAGAAGAAGAAGAAGAAGAAGACACAGCGCAAATCCTTAAACAAGCTTACTTATACCCACAGGACAATACAGACAGACTCACACGAATAGGGAATTGCAGGCAGGAATGAATGGCTGGAAGGAGAAGGTTCAGGTGGGACGACAGGGCAGGAAGGTCCGGGCAAATGCGCAGCAGAGAGGTCCGCTCCAGGTTCACAGTTCGGAGCGAGCAGCCGGCGGCCCCACGTATACAGCTTACACGGCAGGGGCTTCCTGCAGCAGCTCCGCGCAGCTCGTCTCTCCTGCCTTCTCACCGACTCTCCAACTCGTACCTTCTCTGTCCAACTCTGTTCGTGCCCCCTCACTCATGAACCTCCTCCCGCGTCTCTCTTGCTCCCTTCGACTCTCTTGCACCTCCTGCCGCGTCTCTCTTGTGGGGGCCTCGCGCCAAGGGTTTTATATCCACGCCTTGGAACCCTCTCGAACCTACCAGACGTTTCTTGCCACGCCCTTGGAACCCTCTCGAACTCTCTAGATGTTTCTTGCCACGCCATTGGAACCCTCTCGAACTCTCTAGATGTTTCTTGCCACGCCTTTGGAACCCTATCGAACTCTAGATGTTTCTTGCCACGCCCTACCAAGCCATGCCCACCGAGCCCTGGTTGGTCGTTAAGGGCTCTCTGGCTCCACCTTTGATGATGAGGTGGTGCCACGCCCTTGCTCTGGCGGCTCCTCCCTCTTCTTCTCCGATCCTGGCCTCGTGGGCAATGGAGTTTTGGCGGTGTAATGCCAACGAAACAGCCCAACTGTCACTGGCACCTGGCAGAGGCGATTGGGGATCTGAAAGGGGAACTATCTTATTTGATTGATGCAACGTAGAGTCAACTATTGGAAACACAGCCTTACCTGGAACACAGAATAATGATATAACTATAGAGAGGTCCTAAAGTGTCCTACGTGTTGTACATGGACTAACTAAGGTGCAATCCTTAATTAACAGCCAATTAAGGGGAAATGTACACAGGGGTCATTTATAAGGGAATTTACTACTAAATTTACATGTGAAGGTTCTAAAAACCGTAACAATACCAACCAGTAATTTACAATCGGAATCAATTTCTAGGGTTTAAAGGTTTTTTTCAAGCATGATGTTGGGCAAGTAAAGTAAATAAAAGTACCATAAGAGTTATTGGCCGAGTGCCAATTATTTTTTTATCACCTTGCCAATATTCTGTATTTTTCACTTTTTTCCCTAGCAAATAAGTTGTGACCAGCACTGATTTTAATTGGAATTTATGGGAAACAAACACGCACATGTTTCTTCTACTACTGCTGTATTTATTATGTACAGCATAATCTGCATTGAATCTTCAAGCATAACCTGCATTGCAACTGTACACAAATACTGTAAATCATCGCCCGCCATCTGTACGCTAGCCCAAGCTGTCATGCCAAAATATCAAGGCAAAATGACGAGTAGGCCTACATGTATAGAATTTTAACACACATGTTTGGTGATGCCCCATTTACAAGACGTATGTACACTAGGCTTGACTTATCCATGAAGGACAAGAAATGCATGTGGCATCATACTACTTGCACTTGAAACCCCGCGGGATATTAAGTTGGCAGCCAGAAGTGTGATTCAAAGGTCAAGTCATTATCTTGTGAGCCTAATTCACAAAGTACATACAAGTACAGCATTGTTCAGTAAACGATATTCTTTGTCCAGTATATGAATTAAATATCATGCACACTGGATGCACAGCACTGAGCAGCATGTACAGGTCTTATCAATTGCACAAACTATGATGACTCTCTCAATCATTATCAGTCACGTATCAGTATTATTCATTATCAGTATCATTAATCATTATCTAAACAAACACATGTAGCGACTAGCGCGCCACCAGGCGACTGTTGCCGCGGAATCGCGGAAAATGACCGTCGAGTCAGAAGCAAAATTCAGGCTTCAACGGTCATAACAGGTAATGCCACTGTCATAGAACGAAAGATCGTATATTTTTCCGTCGATGGGTGAAATATACTTCTTCGAAATATACTACTTCCAGAAAGAGGATAATAAGCTTGTTACATACACGTCAGGTGGGTCGACGACAACCGTTGACTACCTGATGGTGCGTAGGCGAGATAGGGGGCACCTCCGAGACACAAAGGTGATCCCGGGGGAGGAGGCTGTTTCACAGCACCACTTGGTTGTCTGCGACGTCAGGGTGAAAGGTGCGAGGAGAGCTCGGCGGGTGAAGTACCAACCGAGAATGAAGGTGTGGAGGTTGAAAGAGGTGACAGTAAGGGAGGCATTAAAAGAGAGGCTGAGTAGGGTCGAGGATGATGTGGTTGAGCTTGAAAGTGGTTGGATGTCAATGAAAGCTAGTCTTTTGGGAGCCGTTGGTGAGGTATGTGGATGGACAAAAGGACCACCGAGGCACTCGGAAACATGGTGGTGGGATGATGAAGTTGGAAAGAGGATTGACGAGAAGAGGAAGAAGTTCAAGGAGTGGCAGAAGGCGAAGGGTACGGGAGCAGAAACAGCAGAGCATGAAAGTTATAAGGCAGCCAGGAAGGCTGCAAAGAAAGAGGTAGCAAAGGCGCAGGAGGCATGTAGGAAAATGTTCGGAGAACGCTTGGATTCGGAAGAGGGTCAGAAAGCAGTATTCAGGATTGCAAAGCAGATAGCGAAAGAGAGGTGTGATGTGATGGGGGTGAGCTGCTTGAAGGATGAAGTGGGACAAATCGTTGTCGACCCAGATGGAATTAAAGGAAGATGGAAAAGATATATGGAAATGCTGTTGAATACAGAGAATGAATGGGATGGCAACATAGAGAGTAACCCAGTTTTAGGACCGGCAGAGAAGATAACTGAGAAGGAAGTTGAGGAAGCGATAAAAGCAATGAAGGGTAGAAAAGCGGGAGGGCCGACGGGAGTTGTGGGAGATATGTTGAAGGCAGCAGGAAGTTGGGGTGTGAAGAGAATGACAGAGATCTGTAATCTGGTGGTGAAAGAAGGCCGCATTCCAGTGGATTGGGAACTGAGTACCCTCGTCCCTCTATACAAGGGGAAAGGTGACCCTCTGGAGTGTGGCTCGTACCGAGCGATAAAGTTATTGGAGCATGGAATGAAGGTATTGGAAAGGGTGTTGGAGAGGAGGATATGGAAGAAAGTGAAGATCGACGAAATGCAGTTTGGATTTATGCCAGGAAGAGGAACGACAGACGCACTTTTCATTGTGAGGCAGTTGCAGGAGAAGTACATGGAGAAGAGGAAGAAGTTGTTTCTTGGGTTTGTTGATCTGGAGAAAGCATTCGATCGGGTTCCACGCAAAGTATTGACATGGGCATTGAGGAAGTTAGGAGTGGAGGAATGGTTGATCAGAGTAGTGATGGCAATGTACAAAAGAGCGCGCACAGCTGTAAGGACAAAGGACGGGAACAGTGGTGAGTTTGAGGTGAAGGTGGGAGTGCATCAGGGGTCGGTACTAAGTCCACTACTATTTGTAGCTGTGATGGAGGTGCTGGCTCAGAACGTAAAGGAGGGTTTACCATGGGAGTTGTTGTATGCAGATGATCTGGTGTTGATTGCGGAAAGTATGGATGGACTGAAGGAAAAGATGAACACGTGGAAGGAATGTATGGAGACAAAAGGTCTGAAGGTGAATATCGGAAAGACGAAGGTGATGGCAAGTGGTAAAGCATGTGGTGAGGTGGAAAGAACTGGGAAGTGGCCCTGTGCTGTGTGTAGGAAGGGTGTCGGAGTGAACTCCATTCAGTGTACAATGTGCGCTGAGTGGGTTCATCAAAAATGTAGTGGTCTGAGAGGGTCATTAACCAGTGTGGCAGCTACATTCAAATGTAAGGTGTGCACAGAGGGAGCTGCAGATGGAGGAAATGTTGAGTTGGATCTTGGAGACGGCGTGAAGCTGGAAGGTGTGAAAACATTTTGCTACCTCGGAGACATGCTGAATGGAGAAGGTGGATCGGACTCGGCAACGGTTGCTCGAGTGAGATGTGCATGGAAGAAGTTTCGGGAATTGAGTGGCGTGCTGATGATGAGGGGAGTGTCGTTGAAGCTGAAGGGAAAGGTGTATGCTGCATGTGTGAGAAGTGTTATGATTTATGGGAGCGAGACATGGGTAATGAACGTAGAGCAGCAACGAAGGTTGGAAAGGGTGGAAATGCGAATGGTTCGACGGATGTGCGGAGTATCGTTGAGAGAGAGGAAGACAAATGATGAATTGCGAAAGATGATGGGAATAGAGCCTGTGATTGATGCTGTGAAGAGGAACAGGTTGAGATGGTTTGGTCATGTGTTGAGGAAGGATGAAAGTGACTGGTTGAGAAGAGTGATGGAAATGAATGTAGAAGGAAGTAGAAGACGGGGAAGACCGAGAAAGACTTGGCTAAAGATGGTGGAAGAAGAAATGCGGGCAAGGGGGTTAACAAGGAGAGATGCAGAAAATAGGGCAAAATGGAGAAGCTTGTCATGGGGACCGCAAGGCTAACCCCCGCTCTAGCAGGGAAAATGGCCTTTTAAAATGCATGTTGTTGTTGTTGTTGTTGATGGGTGAAATATAAGACGAAACTGTGTCCAATAAAGGTATATTTCCGGAGGTTTATTGCTGATAAACGATCAATCCGGAAGCGAAAACGGTGAAACACACGGTGCCGCCTTTCAACGGCGTTTATACGCAGTAGATGTTTAGCGCATCTGGTACAAGAATCTGGTGGTCTAACACATATATATATATATATATATATATATATATATATATATATATATATATATATATATATATATATATATATATATATATATATATATATATATATATATATATATATATATATATATATATAATGTGAACCTGTTTGTTTGGCTGTCTCCCATTTACGGCGGCTACTTCCCACGCTGCGTTTGAAAAGCTGCACATCTGGATTATCATCTGGATTAAAGTAGATTTAATACAGATCTTCATGGAGTAACACAATTTTAAATAGCTATGTTTTGCCTTCTTTTTAGAAAAATCAAACCTCCTCCTCCCGATGTTGCACCAGCATTTTGTGGTGGACAGTATAATTAGCTGAGTTTTGGCTCCGAGTGAAACCAAGAGTGCAACACAATTAACCTTTTTAAAAGTCAATGAAATGATTTAAATTGATAGATTAAGCTAAACTTTCCCTGTCACTGGGAATGGGTACTTTTGCTTCTCTAATATGTAGATGGCCCTTTTTGTCTGAAGGCACACTGGATTACTTTTGCGCCTAATCAATACAATTGATCGTATTATAAAGCTTGATTCCAAATTTCGGATTAATTTGCCAGTCGTGTCATTTTGAGGTTGGTATGTTTCCAAATAACCAATTTTTTTTAAACTCATCAAAGTAGATTTTATCTGGTACTAGCAGGGTTACCTGGCTTTGCCCAGTATCGCCCAGTCTATTTTTATGGGGGCCGAAAACACTTGCCTAAACCCTCTAAGGAATGGGGTTGGGAATCGTGGCATATTACTTTTCAACTAGCTACAAAGGTTTCAGCCCTTTTTTGTTTTGTTTATGAATTTATTTATTTTTTTGAAAAAGGTTTCTTTTTTGCCGAAAACCCTTCCCGGCACTCATTGATGAGCCTCTGAAAATTTGATGAACATCCATTCAGACATCTCTGAGAAAAATGGCCACGTGCACACTGCTGCATAGTTGGGTAGTTGCCGGCAATAGGTAGCCTTCTCTCCGTGAAGGGACCGTGGGGAACTTTAATGTCCGCCAACTAATGTCGGTAGACGGGACGCCCAGTTTAACGTCCAACGGAGTGATGGGCACTCACATTGATAATTAACCCAGTCTGTGAAACACCTGGATAACAGTCTATAGCTGGGCCGAAATTCAAACCCAGGCTAGACAGCTTAGAGGCGAGTGTGTGTACCTCAAGGCCATCCTGTCAGTGCAGATAGTCTCTTCATGCACTGTTAAACAAACCGTGATTCCATGTTGTATTTATACATTTAAAATATATCTCGTTTGGTATCATGTTCTTCTGGTTGAATGCTAAGCTTTGCCTGTGTGCACAGCTTTTGAAACAAAGGGTGGGAAGCAGCCGCCGGGAACGGGAGAAGGCCGAACATAAAAATGCACAGACAGGCACCACACTTCACATTATATAACAGATTGATGTATTACAGTCGTGGCTAAAAAATATTGGCACCCCTGCACATTTTTCAAATAATGCACCATTTGTTCCAGAAAACAATTCAAATTAAAAAATATTTTGGTATCCACATATGTATTTCTTTAGTTTGCAGTGGAACAAAACAAAAAATGCTGAAAAAATTACGAAATCTTAGCTTTTTCCACACAGAAATCCTAAAATGGCCCGGACAATATTATTGGCACCTTTTAAAAGTTGTTCGAAATAATTAGATTTCAAGCAGGTGATTCTCTTTTACTTTGGAATTGAACTCACATATGGTGAGTTGCAGGTACCTGCAATATACAAATCACTCATTCAACCAGTTTGAATAGAGAAATGGAGTCATTCTGCTGTTTTGTGTCACTGTGTGTACCACAATGAGCATGGAGAAAAGAAAGAAAACCAGAGAATTGTCTGAGGAGGTCAGACACAAGATTGTAGCCAAGCATGGACAATCTAAAGGCTCCAAGTCCATCTCGAGAGACTTTGAGGTTCCTGTGTCCACATTACGCAATGTTATCAGGAAGTTTAAGGCCCATGGCACTGCAGCCAACTTCCCTGGACGTGGCTGCAAGGGAAAACTTTATCGAAGATTGCAGCGAAGGATTGTTCGCATGGTGAAGAAAGCACCTTGATCAACTGCCAAACAGATTCAAGCTGACCTTCAGACACAAGGTACTACAGTTTCAACTCGCACCATCCATCGCCAACTCAATGAAAGGGGGTTCTGTGGTAGGAGACCCAGGAGGACCCCACTGCTGAGAGAGAGACATAAGAAATCCCGACTGGAGTTTGCCAAAACACAACTGAACAAGCCAAAATCCTCCTGGGAGAATGTCCTGTGGACAGATGAGACCAAATTAGAGCTTTTTAGTAAAGCACATCATCTCTATGTTTACAGAAAACAAAATGAAGCCTTCAAAGAAAAGAACACCTTCCCTATAGTCAAACATGGAGGAAGTTCAGTGATGTTTTGGGGTTGCTGTGCTGCCTCTAGCAATGGGTGCCTTGAGTGTGTGCATGGCACCATTAAATCAGGACATTACCAAGGCATTTTGGAGCGCATTGTTCAACCCAGTGTCAGAAAGCTTGGTCTCCGTCGAAGGTCATGGGTCTTGCAGCAGGACAATGACCCCAAACACACTTCAAAAAGCACCCAGGAATGGTTCAAGACAAAACGCTGGACTGTTCTGAAGTGGCCAGCAATGAGTCCAGATCTAAATCCCATTGAACACCTGTGGGGAGATCTGAAAACAGCAGTTGGGAGAAGGCACCCTTCAAATCTGGGAGAACTGGAGGAGTTTGCACAAGAAGAGTGGGCCAAACTGCCAGTAGTGAGGTGAAGGAAGCTCATTCATGGCTGCAGGAAGCGCTTGACTGCAGTTATATTGTCCAAAGGCCATGCTACCAAATATTAAGTCTAGGGTGCGAATAATTTTGTCAATGCCATTACTTTTTATTTTCTGATTTAAAAGGATATATTAAGTTCTGCATCAAAAACAAAGGTTCTGTAATATTAACAGTGAAATAAAGAATTGTGGAGACCAAATACTTTGTCAATTTCAGCTTATTTGTGGAGAAAATTGTGAGTTATTTGAAAAAAGTGCAAGGGTGCCAATATTTTTGGCCACGACTGTTTCTGAGATCAAAGTTTGAATTTCATTGTTCTTTATTTTAATTTTTTTGATTCAATAATAATATTCTTCCTTTCTCTCCTTTTCTTTTTCTTTGTTTGCTTTTATTCTTCTACTTCCTTTCTTCTTTCTTTTGTTTCCCTTTTTTCTTATTTCCTCTTTCTTTATACCTTTATTTATCCATTCCTTTTCCCCCTCCTCTTCCACCTGGCTTATTCTCCCTGCCCTTTTCATGTTCATTTTCCGGGCCTGACATCAGGACATCCCTACAGGTGCCGACAGTTGTGTAACAAGCTTGTCATGCGATTCCTTCTCCAACTCTCTTCTCGTCGTGGGTTTGGGTGATGGGTCCGTTCGCTTGTTTGACAGGCGACTGCCCCTTAGTGAGTGGTATGTTGACCGTAATTTTGTGACTTGAAATTGTAGCCTGTATTTGTAATGAATAGAAATTGTAATTTTTTAAAAGGCTACATGAGTTATTGTGATCTAGTTTTTTCAACATGAATATGTGTCTCTGATTTCATGAAATTGGTCTGTAAGGTGTGGTGGTATGTTCTGAATATAGTGTCCATTGTTCCACATACCTTTTTTACTATTGTGTGCTATTTTGCTGTGACAGCAATATAATGACATTTAGAGAACATGATTCATGGATCATCAAAGCTCACCTGCAACGCAAACCAGATGGACAGATTATTAGTGCCAGGTGAGTGGGTGTGGGTCAGGGGAGGGGAGGGGATCTCATTGGGCTTGGAAATATGGAATATCCCCGAGCATGAATCATTTTACTTTATAACCCACACAGCACGAATGATTCTTCCTCTACCCCACAATGCCTCCAATGTATAGTGTGAATGGAGATGTCCGGCTTTGGGATGCAAGACAACGTGAATCCTTTAACTGCATCCAAATGGGTCGGGGTCTAACAACACTTGAAATACATCCTCAAGCTAACATCTTTGCATGGTGAGAGTCTGCATTACCTCCACCCACCAAAGGTGGACGGAGGTTATGTTTTCACCGCTGTCTATCTGTTTTTGTGCACGATATCTCAAAAAGTTGTCGATAGATTCGGATGAAATTGGGTGGACAGTTTGGATGTGTGACAAGGACGAATTGATTCAATTTTGGTGAATCGAGATACGGGAATTTTTATGCCTCCGCTTCCGAAGGTTGCCGGAGGCATTTTGGTTTTGGGTTGTCCGTCCCTCCGTCCGCACAGGCCAAACTCGGTTTTCTCAGCAACCACATACAGTCACGTGAAAAAGTAAGTACACCCCATGTAAAGTTTTGACTTTTTCAACATATTTCAACATACAGCGATTTGATCTTCATTTCAACAATATTGATAGATAAAGGTGATATAATATAACAAATATCATGAAACATTTACATTTTGTAGTCCATTGTATAATTTAAATAAACATCAATGCAAATTTCGCATGTGGAAAAAGTAAGTACACCCCGACATTTATCACTACTTCAAATACCTAAAATTAGAATCAGGTGCACCAGCTCGGGTGCAAATGATTGGAACATCATCAGAGAGGACCATGGAGGAACCTGTCTTATTTAAACCTCAGACATTTAGTTTGGTTTGCTCTTTGTTGTTGAAGTGTGCGGCGTCACCATGCCGATATCAAAAGAGCTCTCTGATGCCTTCAGAAAGAAGGTTATAGATGCCTACGAGTCTGGGAAGAGATTTAAAAAGATCTCCAAACAATTTGAAATCAATCATTCGACTGTCCGGAAGATCATCTACAAGTGGAGAAGATTCCAAACAACTGCCAACTTGTTCAGGCCAGGCCGCCCCAGCAAGTTCAGCCCGAGAGCAGACCGCAAGATGCTGAAATAAGTCTCTAAGAACCCCAGAATGTCATCATGGGACCTACAGGTAGCTCTTGCCACTGTTGATGTCAAAGTGCACGAGTCTACCATTAGAAAGAGGCTGCACAAATTTGATCTGCATGGGAGGTGTGCCAGAAGGAAACCTTTGCTGTCCAGAAAGAACATCAGGGCAAAACTAAAGTTTGCCAATGAACACCTAGGCAAAGACCAGCACTTCTGGAACAATGTGCTCTGGACAGCTGAGTCAAAGGTAGAGCTATTTGGCCACAGTACCAGAAGACATGTTTGGTGAAAACCAAAGACAGCATTTGACCACAAGAACCTGATACCAACTGTAAAGCATGGTGGTGGAAATACTATGGTTTGAGGCAACTTTGCTCCATCAGGGCCTGGGCAGCTCACCATCATAGAATCCACTATAAATTCTTCATTGTACCAGAGGATGCTTGAGAATAATGTGAGGCCATCTGTCGGTAAGTTGAAGTTCAACCGAAGGTGGACCTTGCAATCTGACAATGACCCTAAACATACCAGTAAATCCACCAAGGAATGGCTGAAAAGAAAGAAATGGAGGGTTCTGGAATTGCCCATTCAAAGCCCGGATCTAAATCCCATCGAGATGTTGTGGGGGGATTTGAAACGAGCTGTGCATGCAAGAAACCCCTCAAACATCGCACAGCTGAAAGAATTCTGCATGGAGGAGTGGGCAAAAATTTCTCCCAGTCGATGTCAGAGACTGGTAGACAGTTATAAGAAACGCCTACTTGAGGTTTTTTTTTTTTTTTTTTTTTTTTTTTTGTATACAAGATCGAGGCTCGTGAAAGAGCTAACATTAATCACACAAAAAGACAAACCGACACACAAAACACAAAAAACAAGGGGAGCGGCAGACAAGATGGGGAGAGAGGGGGAAGGATGTCAGGCTGTTGTCAGGAAGGATGTCAGGTTTTTGATGTCAGGTTGTTTCTGCCAAAGGGGGTAATACCACCTATTAGAGCCAAGGGTGTACTTACTTTTTCCACATGCGAAATTTGCATTTATGTTTATTTAAATTATACAATGGACTACAAAATGTAAATGTTTCATGATATTTGTTATATTATATCACCTTTATCTGTAAATATTGCTGAAATGAAGATCAAATAGCTGTATGTTGAAATATGCTGAAAAAGTCAAAACTTTACAAGGGGTGTACTTACTTTTTCACGTGACTGTATCTGATTGAGACGAAACTTTCAGGGTAGGAGTGACACCCGGGTAGAATGTTTTTATCATAATTGTGATGTCACAGGTCACGTGGTATGGCAGCCACCTTGGATTAAACGCAAATAATTAAAATAACTTCTCAGAAACTGCTGAATGGAAAAATTTGAATCATAGCACATTGTCAAGTTCTCCCAATAAGGAACAAAAGAATGATAACGATGACATCATAGGTGAAGTGGTATACCAGCCATAAATGTTTTAATTGAATGCCTTATCCTAAAAATCTGAAATTGCATGCATATGATCTATGGCCCATTTGTATTGAAATATTAAATTTACGACATCATAGGTCACATGGTTTGGCAGTCATATTAGAGTTCACCTAAAACCTTTCAAAGCTTAATCTCCCAAACCACCTAAGCGATCAACTCAAAACTTTACGTGTGTCGTCGATTATGCATGGCAATTAAAAATTGATCACGAAAACGTCATTGGTCACATGGTGTGGCAGCCATATTGGATTGAAGGGTAATATTAAATAATTATATCTCAGAAACCGTTTTCCCTATTGATGCGAAACTTTAGAAAAGTCATCTAACACCATTGCTGCATATGGTTTGAAAATTATGACGTCGTAGGTGGGGTGGTTTGGCAGCCATATTGGATAGAAAAACTAACCTTATCCAATCAACACAAAACTTTACAAACATGATCCCCTACTCATACAGATGCAGAGTGTACATTTTTGATGTCATATGTCACGTGGTGTGGCAGCCATATTAACTTGAAAGCCGATATTTAAAAAACATTCTCTGAAACCGCTTCACTTATCAATGTGAAACATGTCATGTCTGGTAAAATCTGATACTTGAAAACCTCCAAAGGGAATTAAATCAAACTTGTTTATTTTTAGGACAGTCAACGAGGGCATCTACCCGTTGTCATGGGCAGGAACTACATGGAGGCATATTGGTGGCCCAGTGGAATTGCTCGAGTTTAATTTTTTTAAGTGACTCTTCACCATTGGGACATGGGGCCAAAACAATATACTGTATAGCTTGATATTTCAAATATTTATTGTGCCCGATATGTTCTACTGGATCAGGCATTGCATGGCGGACGTATGCGCTCTCCCAAGTACCCTTCTGGTTATAACTGCTATATAGACTGCTGTTCTCAAGCACATTTAAAATGACTATCAACACATTCCACACCTATTGTGAATAACTGGCACATTATTAATTTTATTAATTTCACAAAGCTTTTGGTCAATCTGCAGCTCAGCTTCAAATGAGGAAAATCTACTTTCAATGCATCATAAATATTGTACAGCAATAGGTTCTTATTTTATATTACCTTTTCAGCACATTTGCTAAATTTAAATTGCTCTCTCTTAATTTGTCTCCAGGAGCATTGGCAAAGCAAAGCATGGCATGTTTTCTGCAACTTACTTCCCTGGTACCCACCATCAGGCTTTGGGACACATAAAAGCACATTGTACTTGTATTATAGCATGTGGTCTTGAGCATAACAGTCTGCTTGGGAAATTCTAGCAGTTTCATGGCATTGGTAGAGGTATATGTTCTTTCTTGACTTGCTTGGCATTGATCCAATAATCTGATACGTTCCACTAATGACAGAAGATGATACTTGATATCAAATCCATTTTGGCTCACCATGGCTACACTCATGATGGATGACACTTGGAAAATTATACTTGGCGCTAATTAAAATCTATATTAGCAGCCTTCCGGAAGTTTCCATTTTTATTGACTTCATAAATAATCTCACAAATGAATAGATTTTATAAATCAACACGACAGACCAGCAAGCAAGTCATGGAATAATCCATCATTGCAGTGAACACGTTTTTCCACTTCTCAAACAGCCTGAACCCTGATCAACCTTTTAGATTCCATCCTGGCCACACAACTTGGATATGCTGCTGCTTCTCTCTCAACATTGGTTGCAACCTCTGAATCTTAAGGTCAGGGCCACGTCTCTTGATAGATTCCAGGCATTATGCAGCTTGTTGGGCCCAGTCCTGTTGTACATTCATTTGGAAAATCCCTTTTTCCTTTTTGAGATATCTCCACATTATACTATACAATTCCATATCTCACTGACATGCCTGCAATAATGGCTTCACTCTCTGCTGACCTAGAGAGGACCAGACACTGGACTAACACTTGGAACATGTCTTTCAATCCAGGCAAATCTCACGTAATGAACCCACCTATTTCCTTGATAAACCACTGGAAGAGGTTTGGCTTCTTGGGCTACTGGCTATCATCATGAGCCATGACCTCTCCTTGGCGTACCTCATGATCATATCAGAGCTAGCTTCAAAAGCCAGCCATAGTCTGAGCATCCTGTGTCGTGCCAAGTCCTTCCTTGGTAAAGTGGAACTTTTCATGGCACACAAGACCTTTGATCACAGTTTGTTGCAGTACTGCTCTCCCTTATGGGTCCGAGACCAAGCTTTACACCTGTCTCTACTGGATGTTGTGCAATACAAATCTCTCAACATAATTGTCATTTCTCATAAGGAAGTAGAAATAGAGTGTGTCACTCTCTCATTACAGACAGGTTGGTGGCTTCTCTGTTTTCGACTGCTTCTACAGATCTTGTTCACTTTGTCCTTTCAGGCCTCCATCCCTCCCTTGTCCCTCCATCATGCTCATATTCTCACCCACTCATTGTGAAACTCCCAATATCTAGGCTGACTGCTTACCGCTACTCATTTGTTCCTCTTCTTTGTCTTTCGAATGCAGCATATGGCTGCGGGTAGCATAATTTGCTGGAGGGGTGGGGGCTGTGCCACATAATTTGTTGCATGGCTGTGCCACTGATGCAGTGCCCCTGTAGGTTAGAGCAGGAATTTGGAATTTGGCCAGAGACCCCTGGATAGGTTGCCTACTCTTCGCAAAGCACACCATGGGATCTATAATGTCTATCAACTAATACTGGGCTGTGCCAGATGGGATACCCAGTCAATGTACATCCATGGGAAGGCACGCACATTAATGCTTCATTGTGAAACACCAGGATGACAGTTTATAGCTGGACTGGGATTCGAACCCAGGTTGTACAGCGCAGAGGCGAGTGTTTATACCTCTGGGATATCCTACCATCCGCTATTTATTTCCATTCCAATCCTTGTTAACCACCTTTCTCAGACTGCAATTGTTCAATCACTCTCTTCCCTCCAGGGATCAAGTCAGCAATATACCATGGACTGAGATTATCCTCCACCATGACCTTAATTATTTTCAATACCCATTTAAACATGTGTTAGGAGGAGACCTAAATGGACATGTGGGAAGGAGTATGGACGGTTTTGAGGGAGTTCATGGGGGTTACGGATATGGTGTGAGAAATGGAGAAGGTGAAAGGATTTTGGAGTTTGCTGATGGAGCTGATTTGTTGATTTGTAATACTCAGTTCCAGAAAGAGGATAATAAGCTTGTTACATACACGTCAGGTGGTTCGACTACCTGATGGTGCGTAGACGAGATAGGGGGCACCTCCGGGACACAAAGGTGAGCCCGGGGGAGGAGGCTGTTTCACAGCACCACTTGGTTGTCTGTGACATAAAGGTGAAAGGTGCGAGGAGAGCTCGGCGGGTGAAGTACCAACCGAGAATGAAGGTGTGGAGGTTGAAAGAGGTGACAGTAAGGGAGGCATTAAAAGAGAGGCTGAGTAGGGTAGAGGATGATGTGGTTGAGCTTGAAAGTGGTTGGATGTCGATGAAAGCTAGTCTGTTGGGAGCCGTTGGTGAGGTATGTGGATGGACAAAAGGACCTCGGAAACATGGTGGTGGGATGATGAAGTTGGAAAGAGGATTGACGAGAAGAGGAAGAAGTTCAAGGAGTGGCAGAAGGCGAAGGGTACAGGAGCAGAAACAGCAGAGCATGAAAGTTATAAGGCAGCCAAGAAGGCTGCAAAGAAAGAGGTAGCAAAGGCGCAGGAGGCATGTAGGAAAATGTTCGGAGAACGCTTGGATTCGGAAGAGGGCCAGAGAGCAGTATTCAGGATTGCAAAGCAGATAGCGAAAGAGAGGTGTGATGTGATGGGTATGAGTTGCTTGAAGGATGAAGTGGGACAAATCGTTGTGGACCCAGATGGAATTAAAGGAAGGTGGAAAAGATATATGGAAATGCTGTTGAATACAGAGAATGAATTGGATGGCAACATAGAGAGTAACCCAGTTTTAGGACCGGCAGAGAAGATGACTGAGAAGGAAGTTGAGGAAGCGATAAAAGCAATGAAGAGTAGAAAAGCGGGAGGGCCGACGGGAGTTGTGGGAGATATGTTGAAGGCAACAGGAAGTTTGGGTGTGAAGAAGAGAATGACAGAGATCTGTAATCTGGCGATGAAAGAAGGCCGCATTCCAGTGGATTGGGAACTGAGTACCCTCGTCCCTCTATACAAGGGGAAAGGTGACCCTCTAGAGTGTGGCTCGTACCGAGCGATAAAGTTATTGGAGCATGGAATGAAGGTATTGGAAAGGGTGTTGGAGAGGAGGATAAGGAACAAAGTGAAGATCGACGAAATGCAGTTTGGATTTATGCCAGGAAGAGGAACGACAGACGTGCTTTTTATTGTGAGGCAGTTGCAGGAGAAGTACATGGAGAAGAGGAAGAAGTTGTTTCTTGGGTTTGTTGATCTGGAGAAAGCATTCGATAGGCTTCCACGCAAAGTATTGACATGGGCAATGAGGAAGGTAGGAGTGGAGGAATGGTTGATCAGAGTGGTGATGGCAATGTACAAAAGAGCACGCACAGCTGTAAGGACGAAGGACGGGAACAGTGGTGAGTTTGAGGTGAAGGTGGGAGTGCATCAGCGGTCGGTACTAAGTCCACTACTATTTGTAGCTGTGATGGAGGTGCTGGCTCAGAACGCAAAGGAGGGTTTACCGTGGGAGTTGTTGTATGCAGATGATCTGGTGTTGATTGCGGAAAGTATGGATGGACTGAAGGAAAAGATGAACAAGTGGAAGGAATGTATGGAGACAAAAGGTCTGAAGATGAATATCGAAAAGACGAAGGTGATGGCAAGTGGTAAAGCATGTGGTGAGGTGGAAAGAACTGGGAAGTGGCCCTGTGCTGTGTGCAGGAAGGGTGTCGGAGTGAACTCCATTCAACGTACAATGTGCGCTGAGTGGGTTCATCAAAAATGTAGTGGTCTGAGAGGGTCATTAACCAGTGTGGCAGCTGCATTCAAATGTAAGGTGTGCACAGAGGGAGCTGCAGATGGAGGAAATGTTGAGTTGGATCTTGGAGACGGCGTGAAGCTGGAAGGTGTGAAAACATTTTGCTACCTCGGAGACATGCTGAATGGAGAAGGTGGATCAGACTCGGCAACAGTTGCTGGAGTGAGATGTGCATGGAAGAAGTTTCGGGAACTGAGTGGCGTGCTGATGAAGAGGGGAGTGTCGTTGAAGCTGAAGGGAAAGGTGTATGCTGCATGTGTGAGAAGTGTTATGATTTATGGGAGCGAGACATGGGTAATGAACGTAGAGCAGCAACAAAAGTTGGAAAGGGTGGAAATGCGAATGGTTCGATGGATGTGCGGAGTATCGTTGAGAGAGAGGAAGACAAATGATGAGTTGCGAAAAATGATGGGAATAGAGCCTGTGATTGATGCTGTGAAGAGGAACAGGTTGAGATGGTTTGGTCATGTGTTGAGAAGGATGAAAGTGACTGGTTGAGAAGAGTGATGGAAATGAATGTAGAAGGAAGTATAGGATGGGGAAGACCGAGAAAGACTTGGCTAAAGATGGTGGAAGAAGAAATGCGGGCAAGGGGGTTAACAAGGAGAGATGCAGAAAATAGGGCAAAATGGAGAAGATTGTCATGGGGACCGCAAGGCTAACCCCCACTCTAGCAGGGAAAATGGCCTTAAAATGCATGTTGTTGTGTTTGTATTTAAACCCTCCATATCCCACCACATTTACTTGCAGTTTGTCATGTTTTCTTCTCTATCCTCCCTCCTTCTGTTCATCTATTCCCTTGCTTGTTGCATCAATGTCTTGTCCCACTGCACCACTGTGTGTATTGCTATGTACCTCACTCTTCCATTCATGAAAATTCAGTTTTTCATTCTAAATGATATTAGTTCATTTCTGCACACTTTTTATTTTACTTTGATATATACAATTTGATTTGATATATATACACAGTCAATAATTTTGTCAATGCCATTTTTATTTATTTACTGATTTAAAGGGATATATTAAGTTATGAATCAAAAACAAAGGTTCTGTAATATGAACAGTGAAGTAAAGAATTGTGGAGACCAAATAATGGAGACCAAAAAGAAAGACCAAAAGAATGGAGCCAAATTGTATTTGGCTCCATTCATTGTTTCCTTCATTGTTACAAGTCTAGCAGATCCTGCCACTGAAAAACATCCCCATAACATGATGCTGTCACCACCATGCTGCACGGTAGGGATGGTGTTACATGGGTGATGAGCTTTGCTCGGTTTTCGCCAGACGTAGTGCTTTGTATTCAGGCCAAACAGTCCAATTTTCATCTCATCAGACCACAGAATCTTTTGCCTCATGCTCTGAGTCTTTCAGGTGCCTTTTTTGCAAACTCCAGGCATGCTGGCATGTGCCTTTTCTTAGGAGTGGCTTCAGTCTAGCCTCTCTCTCCCATAAAGCATAGATTTCTGAAGGGTTGCAGAGACTGTTGTCCTTCCGGCAAGTTCTCCCATCTCAGCCAAGGAACTCTGTAGTTCTGTCATAGTGGTCATTGTGTTCTTGGTCACCTACCTAACCAAGGTCCTTCTTGCCCGGTTGCTCAGTTTTGTCAGACAGACAGCTCGAGGAAGAATCTGTGTAGTTTCATATTCTTTCCATTTCCTTATGGTTGATCTCACTTTGCTCTTGGAGACTTTAGCACTCTAGAAATTGTTTTATACCCTTTCCCAGATCTATATGGCTCTTCACAATTATATCTCGGAGTTCTACCGACAGTTCCTTTGACTTCATGGTAGAGTTTCTGCTCTGACATCCACTTCCAACTGTGGAACTTTATTTTATATACTCATAGAAAGGTGTGTTTTTTTCTAAATCATGTCCAATCAATTGAATTGGCCACAGGTGGACTCCAATCAAGTTGTAGAGACATCTCAAGGATGATCAAAGGTAATGGATGCACCAGAGCTCAATTTGGAGTGTCATTGCAAAGGGGTTGAATACATCTCTACTCAATACATTCAGCTTTTCATTTTTAATTATTTTATGAAAATTTCTAAATACACTTTGACATTAAGGGGTATTAAGTGTAGATCAGTGACAAAAAAATCTCAATGTAATCCATTATAAATTCAGGCCGTAACACAACAAAATTTCAATAAAGCCAAGTGCCTCAGGGTGTGAAGGCTTTCTGAAGGCACTGTATGTATATATATACACCCAATTCCAAGATGTTTTTTTAAAATCCACTTTCCACGTAATTCTCCAAAATAAAATTTTGATTTTCTTTTAAGGAGTTGGAATCATGTTGTTAATGCAAAACCGTTGATTTATATTGTAATTTTCTAAAAGAAAAATTGTACTATTAATCTAATAACGGTTTTCACTTATAGCGGTTTAATAGCGGTAACGGCGGTAAAAAAAAGGATTTCACTTCATGCATTATATTTATTGAAGTCAAACATCTAATAAGTAAAAATGAATGCAGCATAAAGTGATTGAACCTTCAAAGTTGAGCGTTGCATACTAATGTTTTTGAATTTCATATAACAATGAATATAAAGATTGAGCTAATGCAAGTAAATACATTTCTCTCACCATGTGTTTGTTTATAATTTATTGATTTGACTGTGTGTCTACAGTGGCTCTTTGAACCACTTCATCTCTGTTTACGCACTCACTGGAGAGTTTCTTAACAACATCAAGTATTACGATGGTTTCATGGGTCAAAGAATTGGTGCAGTCAACTCCCTGGCCTTTCATCCGTACTGGGTGCGTGTTGATTTTTTTTGTCTGTGTTTAGTACCAACCTGTTGTTTGTGCTTTCCATATGCTATTTTGTGCATTACAATATCAATCCTACTCACTATTCTGTGCCATAGCCTCACCTGGCAGCCGGGAGCAGTGATTATTACCTGTCAATCTACTCTGCGGACAAAAAGGTCCGGTGACATCCCGCACTTCCTGTACTTCCCGTACTGCCAGCCCTCGGTGCTACAAACCACGATGGGACCTCAAAGGCACATGGAAAAATGATCATTGCTGTGCAGTCCCACTTGGTTTTTTTTTAATCAAAATGAAAAAGCAAGATTTATTTTATTCCAGGTCACACTCAAAATAGTGCCAATACTGCTTATGATGCAGATCATGTTGTACCTTGCTCTACATCAGCTACTCAGAGTGGGTTTATTACTTACTGCAGCTGGGAGGTAATTACATTCTATTTTGTAAAAAATAAAATAATTAAAAACTAGGAAGGGCCATGTTTCAAGGCCACTGTTAGTGCAACTTCGATTTTGTGAAACTGTCATGGTGGTTTTGGAACCTTGGTACCCAAGCTACTTAATTTTAAGTTCCACTCATTGTTTGGATTTTGCTTCACTGCCTGCCATACTTTGACAAGCCAGGTCCGTCTTTCATAAAATCGAAACAGCACTTGGACCGTGGTGTTATTATCGCTGAGTGCTGTGGATGCATCTTAAATCATGCTTGGCTTCTTTACAGAGGGACAGTTTTGTCATGGGATTCTGGTCTTTAAAGCTGTCGGGGTGGGACGAATGTGGAAAGATATGTCAGGAAAAGGATGCAAATCAGATTGTGGTCATTCAGGACTATGTTGTGGTTCATGGGTTTGACAAGCAGATCACAGTAAGTTTTGCATTTGCTTCTCCTCACCATGAGAAACGCTCAATGCTGCCTTCCAAGTGTAGTGTGTCGAGTATTGCCACAGACTAATTATTTTTGAAAACGGTGTACATCACATCTCGGGTGGTTGGGCTTTACCAATAATTGTGGCAAAGATTGTGGGTGAAAGTTCTGTGCTTATTGTACAAAAAGATGCAAAATTATTTATTTTAAGAAGTAAAATTTGGTTTGGAACAGTGCATAAAGGGGGACATTTGTAAATGGTATTGTACAAAATAGACAGAAAGCCCCGTTGTGCACATTTAATTTTGTTATTTTGTATATTTGTGTAGACGAGCAGAGGACGTGTACTACCTGCCGTTCACATTTTGATCCTGAATAAGATGCAAGTGGCGTCGGCTCGACATGCGGCGAGCACTGCTTTAGCGATTGGCTGCATCATCAACCAACCGAGACCTTGTGGGGAACCCAAAGTGGTTATTGTGCTTTCATTCCTGTGTTATTTTATTGTATAGCGAAAAATAATGGTGTTCACCTCCTACCTTCTTATACCAAGTAAATTTCCCCAAATGCGATTGGTTGCTTAAAGCAACTATTTTCTTTCAGTAAAACATGCTTATTATATATAAATATAAAACTTTGGTTATTTGTTTGGTTACATTACAATGAATTTGTTGAATTTGGAGCGGCATCCTCCTTTCTTCAAAACGTTGGTCATACCTCAGAGCTGATGTTTTACTTTAATTTTACATGTAAATGGTCACATTTTGCATTGTTTTTTTTTGTAGTTATAAAAGTGGACAGTTTGCCTTAAGTATGGCTTCTTTCTAAATGATCTGGATGATGTTTTGTTCAATATTACTTTTAAAAGCTGCTAATAATTTTCTTTCCCCCCAAACCTGAATTAGAAGTGATGGAAATTACTGTTCATACTCTATTAAGCTTTATTGCTGCTTGTACAAAAATGCGAAATACATATGGAGTTGTACAGGTTTCGTTATTTTTATTTTTTAAATTTTGATGCATGTAATGTGGACAGGCATACAAAGTAAATAATTGTACAATAAGATGGGTAGGCACGCTAATTACGAGGTATACCGGATGCTCTAGACCTCTGATAAAATAGTGGATTTTAGTTTGGAAATACGTGTAAAATAGTGATTTTATTTTGTGATAAATTAATGAAAGCCGACACACTTTAACATCACAAACACCTTCTTTCTATGCTGCACTCAGCTCTGGCTGAAAACCGTGCTGCTCTGACCCTGGTTCTCCTGCAACTCACATGTGATTGTTTGAGCGAAGTGAAAAGCTCGAGTTTCCATCCGGTGTATGTTTTTGAAGTATGTGGGTCGTTCTTTCTTTATCAAGCCTTGAGGGATAAACTAGTCTCCCTCCCCCCCCCCCAACCCCCCATCCTTCACCCTTCTCCCCCCCCCCCCCCCCCCCCCCCGGGGTTGCTATGCAAGTCCACGGTCTGAAGTGGACTGCTATGCCCAAGAGAAATACATCTTATGAATGATTTCAAACAATAAATGTGTATCATTGCTCAGCGATAACTTGCATCTCATCGTATTAATCTTTTACAACCTTTCTTCTCTTCTGCCTACTGAGTGCTTTTAAAATCTGCAAAATAAAATGAGAATTAACGTATGCCAAACAATTGCATCTTTCCTTTTGGTGCAATTCAAAATGTATGTGTCCGCTCATCACCTGACTGGTCAGTCTGCATCCCACCATGCATTCACCCACTTTGGCAAATGGTTAGAATAAAATGTCGGCGAGCTCACTTTGGCCACCCAAAATGGAATGGCACAAGCAGGGGCAGCGATATTCAGACCTGGGTTTAGCGATGGATGGAAACAATGTATATACGACTATATTCATACATACATATATACAGTATCTATATGAATGAATGAATGAATGAATGAATGATCGTTTTAAGGCCATTTTCCCCGCTAGAGCGGGGGTTAGCCTTGCGGGCCCCATGACAATCATGGTTCCCTGTTTTGAGGCAATGTTTTTATGGCCGGATGCCCTTCCTGACGCCAACCCTTGGTCGCATCTTACGATGCGCAGGGATACGGTGTACCTATTCTAAGCCGGGGTACACACCGGGATCATTCATCCCAGCAAGCTGGTACTCAATTTGCCGACCTCGGAAGGATGACAGGCTGAGTCAACCCCCCTGGCGTTAATTCAGCGATCGACCGGGATTCGAACCCAGGATCCTAGGATCCCAAGCCGGCACCCTAACCACTAAGCCAACACCATGCTCTATATCAACATCTATATGAACCCCCTAAATTGATGACATAGCAAGGCATAATTCATGCACATTAATACCGCTCTGCACCATGCCCCCATACTTTTTTTTTAGGTAATCTCATCTCTCGATTCTCGAAGAGATGACCTTATAAAATGGGTCGTGATATCTGTCCGTCTGTTAACATTTTGCTATTTTTGCTACTCCTCCCTTATCGCCTGGCTGATTCTTCTGAAACGTGACACATGAATACAAGATAGTAGCCTGCACAATCGCTCAGGCATAGATTTTTCGATTTTGGATCATGGGGGCTTCCAAGGGAGGTTACCGCCTGAAAATGTGAATCCCTACTCGTCCCTTATTTCCCAAACGATTGCTCTGAAACCTGATGCGGCCCTTCTACTCGATGGTCTGCCGATTTCGTATTTATCGAATTCGGATCATAGGGCTCTGGGGGCGAGGAGGGTGAGTTACCCCCTGAAACTTCGGATCCCTAATTTAATTTGATGGAGTAGAGTAAAAGATATGAATGGAATTAATGAAGGGGAAAGGATCTATATATACCAATTCCTTTACATTGGCTTCGATAATATATTGTTGCGATTTTGGGAAACCACTAAAAAGTAATGGCAACCACCATACAGGTCCCTTAGAATAGTTATTTCATAGCAGACATTATCTTAGCCCCTTCCCCATTTTTCGGGTTAGTATGTCTTTATGCGTCGGGGAGGGAAACACAGTTCCTCCATTCATAAGGGATAATTTGCCAGGCAGTGCATGCAAGTTCAAAAGCACACCAGCCAAGTGCGTGCCTGAATTTACCTACCTGTTGCACTGGAGTCCACGAGATAAAGCGACACTCCTCCAATCAGGGCCTGAGGAACTTCGGGGGAGCTTTTGGGGCGGAGTAACGGGCTCCACGAATCTGGAGCAAGGACACCCTCGAACATTCCCCCCCACCCTCGGCGAGGGTGGACAAAAGGCCATTGTACACGTGTTGATTCTCTCTCCCTGCCCCCTCTGCATGTATGCATGATACGCTCTCTTGGTTTTTTGTCATTGTTGACCTAGCCTGTGGTGCTTGCATGACTCTGTCTCTCTCTCTGCCGGGTTCACCTAGCACGTCCCTGCATTATTCTCGCTCTTGGCTTTTGGACTCTGTCGGCAGTACACGTGTGCTCCGCTCTAGGCCAGACCCTTTCACAGGCCTCTACACGTGTTACTCTCTCTCTCTCTCTCTTGGGCCTGGACTTTGTGACTGAGCACGTGGCTGCATGATCATTCTCTTGCTCTTTCTACGCCTTACTCAGTACGTGCCTGCATTACTCTTCGCCTTGGACTTTGCTCGATCTGCACGTATTCATTGTTCTCTGTTGGCTGCCGGACTCCCTATCGGTGCATGTGTGCATGATTTCGACTCTTTCTGCATGTGCCTGCCTCACCTGCCCAAGTCCATGCTGACGATCGACACTCACCTGCCCAAGTCCGTGCTGACGATCGACACTCACCTGCCCAAGTCCGTGCTGACTATCGACACTCACCTACCCAAGTCCGTGCTGACAATCGACCTCGCCTGCCCTTGTTCGTGCTGGGACTACCTGCTCGTGTTCGTGCTGGGACTACCTGCTCGTGTTTGTGCTGGGACTACCTGCTCGTGTCAGTGCTGGGACTACGTGCTTGTGTTCGTGCTGGGATTGCCATTACCTGCTCGTGCTGCTGCTTGGTGGCAACACCGGGATGGGGGCATCGCTAGGAGAGGCATCTGGAGCATCGTAGCCCTTTGTGCTAGCAGGTTTCCAACGTTTGTTCGTTCCCCTCCCCCTCCCTCGTGAATGTGTGCTGGGCCCATGTGGTGTTTATTCGTAGTGATTGTAATGAGGCGTAGAATAAGCTAAGTTTCTGCTTTTCATCCTTTTTCCTTTCCTATTGAAAAATTACACTGTAAATATTTGTAAAGAAATCAAATCGTTAAACATTTTCCCTCTCTGTCCATGAAAGTCTTTTCCTCCATTTATCCTCCATTGCTCGCACACAGGTTAACAATCGGCTGTAACAGAATTAGCATTACCCCGGCGGTTACCAACGATTTTGCTCGGCCGTCTAAATTTGGTATGCCGGAGGGTATGTACGGTACTTTCCCCGATTGAGACCGTCGGGTGGTACAGGTAAGCTATTGCCTGACGGACCCATTGGCGTTTGTAGTTGCTGGTTCGCAACCTGCCAAGGTACAAAGTTATTCATGCACGGCAGCCGCAGGTCTGGTAAGTTCGGGAGGGAACGGAGGCTAACCCCCTCGTAGTAAACCCGAACCCCGGGCCGTAACACTATAAACGAAAAAAAAACAATTTGTAAAACGATACAATGGGATTCGCCAAGATGGGAAACCCTAAAATCTCTCTTGACCTCCGGTCCTGCAGCGTGACATGCCATAGATAACTCCGCAGCCTGTCAGGCTGGGACCAACCACAAATGCCAATCAGACAGCCAAATCTCCCAGGGTTCTCCGTCTAACACCGTTTTCCTGGGGCTTACGTGACCCAACTAACCAGGGGTCATGCCCTCTGCACTGCACTTAGATTATTGCCAAGTGGAACAGAATTGCTGTACTGACTGAATTGGAGCAAAACAAGTGGGGTAAAACTTCCCAGCTATCACTAGTGCAGACTTTGCAAGATCAATTAGGAAAAGACATCACAGGCAGATCGGAAGTACATGAGTCGGGGGTTTATTATTTACAAAAGTGGGTGGCGAGGAAAGGTTTGTAGGACATTAAAGCAAGAGGGTTTTTATTTACAAAGTATAGCAGACATACATTTATTTAGGTGGTGCAGCAAAAGACAACAGTAGGTACATTTGTGTGGTGCTCAATGTGCAGGAGAGAATAGACAATGCTGAGACTGCTGTATGGAAATGGTCCCAGTCATCTCTGGGGCAGTCCATACGCATGTGCTCCCAAATCAACATGGGGCTGGATATGGCACTCCCTATTTATTTATTTTTATTTTTATTTTTTGTATACAAGATCGAGGCTCGTGAAAGAGCGAACATTAATCACACAGAAAGACAAACAGACACATAAAACAAATAACATCGGGAGCGGTAGACAAGATGGGGAGGGAGGGGGAAGGACACAAACACAACATTTGAGAGCAGGGACCGAGAGACATCGAGAGATCTGTGGGAGGGAGAGGGCTTTGGGGGGAGGCATGTGAAGGGGGGGGGGGGGGCGGGTGGGAGAGGTATAAACATATGGACACTGCCAGGATTTCCAGGAAAGAAGTTGGAATTTCAAACAAGGTGGATCTGGGGTGAATTAGTGGGGGTAGAAAAGATCAAGGTTTTGGATGGGGGAAGATAAGAGATGGTGGTGAACAGCTGTTTTAAAGACCTGGAGGGAGGAGAGGGATTGAAGGGAGTGTGGGAGTTTGTTCCAGAGGCGGGAGAAAAGAGGAATGAAAGAGTGAAGGTGAGCAGAGAGCCGAGATTTCGGCAGTTTAACGATCAGAGGGTTGCTGGCAGATCTTGTGCGACCTGTAGGAATATTTGGGGGACAGAGCACAGAGAGACCTGGGGGAGCAAGGCCGGCGAGGAGTCGGTAGAAGACAGAAAGACCACCTACCTGCCTGCGGTGAGTGAGTGAAAGGCCCTCAGAGATAGCTTCATCGTGGGAGATTCCAATGATTTTGAAAGCTTTGGATTCAACAGCGTGAAGCCGAGCCAGGTGTGAGGCAGGAGCACCAGCCCATAGGGGAGAATAGTATTCCATTGAGCTGCGGATGAAAGCCTTGTATGTGGTGAGGAGCTCAGGTGTGCCGAGGAAGGACTTCGCACGACGGAGGATGCCCAGTCGGCGACTGGCTTTGGAGGCCAGCTTGGAAATGTGGTTTTCCCAAGAAAGATCATGGCAGATAGTGAGACCCAAAAGCTTGAGCGACAGAACTTCTTGGAGAGGATTGTTGAGAAAGTAGATGGGAGGGTTGTCCAGTCGATCTTTTCGGAGAGACATAGTAAGAGAGTGAGATTTGTCAGGATTGAAAGACATGTTCCACTTGTTTGACCAGTCTGTGATTTTGTCCAGGTCTTCAGAGAGTGAGGAGGCTGCAGACTGCCGATCTGAGGGAAGAGGAATGGAGCGGCAGAGAGTGGAGTCATCAGCAAAGAGATAGAGAGGATTTTCCAGAGAGTCGGTGATAAAGACCAGAAAATGCACAGGGCCCAGCACACTTCCTTGGGGAACTCCAGCCTGAACAGGAAGGGGAGATGAGAGAAGTCCATTCAGGGCCACACTTTGACTACGACCAGAGAGGAAGTCCGCAAGCCATGCATGGAGATTTCCATGGATACCATAGGAGGAGAGTTTGGTGAGCAGAGCTGGGTGCCAGACCGTATCAAAGGCCCGTGATATGTCAAGGGAGACAGCTCTGATTTCCTGTTTGGCATTGAGGACCTCCATCCATTGTTGAGACAGCAGAAGCAGCATGTCCAGAGTAGAGTGACCTGGTCTGAAACCAAATTGGTGATCAGAGATCAAGCCATTGGAGAAGAGGAAAGATTTCATATCCGAAGCAATGATGGATTCCATGACTTTGCTGATAATTGGGAGCAGGCTGATTGGTCTGTAGTTGCAAGGATCTGTTTTTGCACCTTTTTTGTGTAAAGCGGTAATGTTAGCTGATTTCCAGGATGCTGGCAGATGACCTTGAGCAAAAGATAGGGTGAAAAGAACAGAGAGAGGGTGAGATAGAGCGGCAGAGCAGGATTTTAGGACCCGTGGGCTGATGCCGTCTGGTCCAGTTGCAGAATCAGAGTCGAGGTTTGACAAAAACTCCTCCACCTTGTCAGGAGAGAAGGACACAGAGTCCAGGAGCAGTTGGGTTCGACTGGGAAAGGTGGGAACAGAGAGAGATGGGTTTGGGACTAAGGATTTTGAGGCGAACACAGAGTTGAGGCATTCGGCTTTGTCACGTGCGATGCCAACTGTGTGGCCATTTGAGGTAAGGGAGGGGATGGAGGGGGAACAAACACCAGAAACGGATTTGACCAGACGCCACCAGGATTTGGAGGAAGGAGACAGGTTTGAGAGTTCATTCTTGAGTGAGGAGAGATAGTGCTTCCTGGCACTCCTGAGGGTAGACACACACTTGTTCCGAGCTTGGTGGAAGGAACTGAGATTGCCTTCAGTTGGATTAGCCTTCCAAGAGGCAAAGGCAAGTTGTTTCAGGGCAACTGCCTCACCACAAGATTCAGTGTACCATGGACGGGAGGAAGGGTAAGACAACTGAAGGCGAGATGGGATAAATCTGTGCATGAGAGAGATCAGTTTGCTTTGGAAGAATTCCCAGGAAGAATTGATGTCAGAGGCAGTGGAGATGGGAGACCAATCCAGACGATTGATGGCTGCTTGAAGACCATCCCAGTCGGCCTGAGTGAAATGCCATACTCGTCGACGCTGAGGAGGCTCTCTGAGAATGGCCAGAGAGATCTCCACTTTGACAAGCACATGATCAGAAGAACCGATTGGAGCAGAAGAAGAGCAGGAGACATTAGCAGGGAAGTTTGTCATAATCAAGTCTAGAAGAGAAGATACTCCATTGGCTGAGATCCGGGTCGGGAAATTGACAGACTTCCGCACTATTTGCCGCACAAACGAAACTCTGACAGCATGCTGGACAAGCGGAGCGTTCGTTTCGTGTCGGTGTTCGAAGGTGGTTGAAATGGTTGTGATCCTCCTTCCAGTGCCACCTGATAATGGCGGGTTTGAATGGCAAGCTTGAATGGAGTATTTTGTAATGGCAGAAATAAAGTCCAGTGTGGCAGCAAAGACATTTCAGCCCAATCATGACCCGCCTGGTGGTTCGCTATACAGAGTGACAGTTTGCTTTCAGCAGGATGATTGGAATTGTGGTGCAATTGAACGGAGCTACTGCGCCATAGTTAAAAGGTAAGCGTATGATGGGGGAAAACCTACCTAATCCCATTCAACGCATATTCCCCTTTTTCCCATCTACTATAAATGGATGAGGTGTGTGTGTATTTTTTTGTGGAGTTCCACTGGTATGGAGGTTCGAAACGATATGGCTCCATAATTGCCTCGAAAGCGTCTCCATCCCTAATTTTGTCTCCAATACTTTCATCAAAATCCCACTGATCAATTTCAACATTCTGAAAACCTTCAGAGTTGCTAATGACAATGGAATCAATATTGGAATTTGAGCTCAACATGCACTGTTTCTCGATGTAAGTTGGCATTTGGATCAATGGGGGTTTTCTGAGTGTGACTTTCCTGGCAAAATCGACACTTTAGGACTTTTTCGGCTCTGTTTTTGGCAAAAAGAAAATCAAAAACATTTTCCCTTCGTATTGGACCATGATTAATGATTTTCAATGGTTTTCAGAAAAAGATTTCAATTTGGATTCCCCTTTAGCCCCAAGGAGTCATTTCCACAGCACTACCCTCAGCTTCCTTCTGCAGACCCGACAGAGTCTTTGGCCAGAAGAGGGGGTGGAGGGGGGGGGGGGGAGGGTTAGCAGCATGGGGCCTGACTTCACTTACCAAAAGTACAACTAGTTTAAAGACCTGCAATCAATAGTTCAAAACAAAGTGCTCATCCCTATTCTAATGTGTCGCACCACTAATCATACACATTCATTCACTAAGGCACACACCAAGGCACTACTACATCCAGATGCAATATTTTTGAGTGTGTGGTTGGGATGAGCGTGAGTGCACCAGGAGGGCTTCGTCTTTTTCTTGCTCATTTGAGTCCTGAAGTTTGTGGGTCATATTTTCCCCTACCTGATAACATCTCCCTCACCTCACCTAGTCTGTCAGGGCCCTGGGTCCTGGCACTCCAAGTGTCCTCGGTGACCACAGGAGCCTTTCAGCACCTGGTGCTCTCCTGGCCAAAAAAAACCCTTCCCACCAATAGAGTTTGGGTGGTCGCACCACCCCCCAAAACAATTGTGCAAAAGGTTCCATGTGGCCTCTGAACAAGTGAGGCTTCGGCCTTCATGCCTACACACAAGCAAATGGCCCTGTGGCTCAACAATCAAATGAACTCAAAGTCGGCCCATTTGACCTTGAAGGCCCATAAAATGACATCAGGTGAGTGGCAAAAAAGTGACAGCAGTATGGCCTGCAAATGGCATTGCTGACAATGGCATGGCTTGACAGGCAGGTAGCTTGACAGCAGTTAATGTCAGGTGAGTGGTAAACAGATAGAACGAGCCAGCAGATGGCACTGGCCTGCAGATGTTCTTGATGGTGACAGGTGTGTGCAGTGGCAGCAGGTCAGACAGCCAGCTTTATTCAGCCCAACATATTGTTGCGGTTTTTAGAACCCTCCACTTTGTAAATATTTGTAATAATCCCTTATAAATAATCCCCTGTAAATATTCCCATTTTTGTGTAAGGTCAAAGGTCGCACCCTAGTTAGGTCATATTGCAACATGTAGGACACCATAGGCTCTTCAGTTATTTCATTAGTATGTGTTTCAGGTAAGGATCTGTTCCCAATAGTTTGACTCTGCGTTGTATTAATTAAATAAGAGTAGGCCCCAAAGTTCCTTTCAACATCAGTGCGAGTGGTCTTCCATCCCGCAAGCCGCCATAAGCCACGTGGCAGAGTTGGAGAAGAAGGGAGGAGCGCTAGGAACGAAGGCGTGGCCCCTCAACGCACCATCAAGGGGTGGACCGGGGAGCCCTCAGGACCAATCAGGGCCGAGGCAGCTCACCGATGGGCATATCCAAAAAGGCAAGCGGCTTAATACGCAATCGGCCAATATAAGCGGCCGCGTGGGACTACTTAGGAGATGAGTGATACGGGAGAGGACGGCAGACGCGGAAGACCCGAGAGTGGTGAAGGAGTCCCTGCTTGCCGTTGTCACAGACCATTGGAGGCGCACAGCTGGCCGAAGGCTAAGGGTCAATTTATTACGTACGCCGCATCCCAGTCTTCCCCCCCGCGATATAATTGTCCGCTCCCGTTAAACCATGCGAAGCTGCCGGCCGCTCGTTGCCGCGGTACGAGTGAACACCCGGAGCTGGACCTCACCGCCTACCATCGACGCCTACCTACCACCTGCCCAGACCCTTCTCTTCCTTCCCACCACCACCACATTTTTGTGTAAATGTGTTTGTTCTGTCCTGGGAGTGCTAATATAAGAGTGTATAAGGTTTGCCCTGTGTATCTGCTTCTTCTTCTTCACTGTACATTCCCTTTCATTTCTTCCTTGGTTTTGGTTTTGTACATAATTAATAAACCTGTGTTCTTCCTTCTTATTCTTTGGGTTTCCTCTCATCCGGCCGCTTTAGTGATTTCTCCATTGATATACGTGGCACGATTTGGCCGACCGTTGTAATCGGGTTCAGTCTTTTGTTAACGGCTCGGATTTCGGACTGCTAACCGCTCGGCAAACTCCATCTTGTCCGGGTCCGAGCAGGGAATTATATCCCTGCTTTGTGGAGAGATTGGCGAAGGTATCGGAACACCTTGACCAATCACCTTGGCCAATCTCACCCCGCAAAGGAGCGTGTAATTTCCAGGAACGGAGGATCGGCCAGTGTAAAAGACAAGGGGATTACCCCCCCCCCCCCCTTGGTAAGGGGAGCGCCGACCCCCGGTTCCGCAACAATTGGTGTCGGGGAGTGGGATTGGACCCGAACCAAATTTTTATTTAAAATCCAAATTATATCGTGCCATGGATGGTCAAGGCGATCGGATGCCGGTGGGGGAGATAGAAGAGGGGTGAGAGTCAACCCAGGACCCCAGGGAGGCAGTGGGAGTAATGGAAGAGGGGATCGAAGAAGGTGCGGTAGAGGGGGTTGCAGGCGCGCAAAATGGCGGCACCTCGCACGTGGCGACGAGGGCCGTGCCCGCTGTGCAAGTGAGTCCCAAAGACATGCAATTATTTATGGCTGAAATGATGGCATTGATGGCCAAGCATAATGAAAACATAAAAGAATGGGGGGCAGAGTCGAGAAAAAACATGCGCGAAATATTTGGTAGGGGGGGAGGAGGCGAGATGCGAGAAGAATGAAATGACTACTCGGATGGGCACCAAACTAAAGGAATCCAGGTGTGATCTGGAAAAATTGGGGAAAGAAATAGACCGCAGGTCGAGCGGGAAAAGCACACGGCTATGCGACGAGGTAGCGCGGCTTGAGGAGCACGGGAGAAGCGACGTGGAGCAAAGCACAGCCGGGTGGACCGGGATAGAAATCACGACTCGGGGTGTAAGAAACCCGACGGCCACCGGATTAGACAAGGCAAATTCATATGCGCCGGCGGTTGTCGGAGGAGAAGAATTAATCCAGAATGAAATGGAAAAAGTCGAAATTGAAATTGAAAAGACGACGGAGGTATTCCAGGAATTGAGGTGAGAGATGAATAATGCACAAAGTCTGTGCTCGCATCCTGATGCCGTGCTTAACCCGAATAAAGGTTTGCAGGGGGTTGAGTAACGAAGAAGAAGAAGCGCCCAGGTGAGTCGGGCTGTGTTTGGTGCAAAAAGAATTTTCGCGCGCTTGGAATGCAGGCGTAACCCGGGCACTCGTAAAAGGTCCGTGGTGCGCGTTATGAATGGCAATGGGGCGCGTGTGCGAACAGCGCCAAAGCGCGAGGGTGATACCGAGTGCGAGGGCGAACGCACGTCGGAGTGTCGGTGTGATGAATGCGACACAGAGAGTGAGAGCGATACAGAGTGTGGAAGTGGGAGTGATTGTGATGCGGAGAGTGAGATGGATGGAGAGAGTGTGCGAGAACGCACACCTGAGTTGGTTGTGGCGCGTGTGCGGGAGGGCACATGGGAGCGCGTGAGTGGGTATGTGCAGGAGTGCACACCCGTGGTGAGTGTTACGGAGGACATAACGGGGGAAGAAAGGTGTGTGCACGGAGAGAGAGTGCAGGGAATGTATGGGTTGCATGAGAGGCGCTGAGACACCTGGATGTGTGAGTTTGGGAAGAGTCGCGTGTGGATGTGAGCATGCGAGTAAGGCATCGACGTTAACCGGGTTAGCGTCTAGCCGGACGTATAGCCGACGCGAGCTCTCGGTCCGTGCCGGGCGGTGTGCTGCGGGAGCCGGCGGGGATCGGTGTCGCATCGCTCCTGCTCGGAGCGCCATGCACGATGGGAGGTAGGAGGAGCCGGCGCGGCGCCCCCTTGCGGTGGTGGCGCTCCACCCGGCAAGGCTGGGCCATCGCGCTTGGCAGCGCAAGGCCTTGCGCCGGGATGGTGCTTGGAGCCTTGGCCCGACAAAACCTCCTCCCCTGAACCCGAATGCCGGACGGACCCAACCTGCAGGTGACAAACCACCCGCATTCATTGCTCGGCTTTGCGAAGCCGAGCTTTGAAAATGCATTGACGCACCGAGAGGCTCAAGTTAATGGACTGTGATAGTGATGGCGAATGGTAGCTTTACCATCCCTCACATCCATGGGGGCAAAGGAGCTATAGTTTAGGGCGTTATGGCTGTGTAATCTAGCCCGGGAGGGTTAGGTTATTGATAGGATCTAGGAGATGACAATAGGTAACTGTAGATTTAAGTAGCGACATTCTACCTGTAGAGGGGACGTAGATTAGGTTAGATGGATGTTAACGACGTGGTATGTGCAATAGTATAAGGGGTGACTGGGGAGCACGAGTTTCAGAAGGGAGTAGTTAGTTAGATGTTGCAATGTGTTTGGAGTGAGAGTGATGAAATGAGAAATTGAACGCGTGTATTTGGGGTGAGCATGATGATTGGCATGATATTGAGTGAATGGTCCTGGGGGAAAGGAGGGTGCAAGTGCCACCAGGTGTGTGGGCACCAGGTGTGCAAGTGAAGTACAGGTGTATGGAGAATGGTTATATGGAATGAATGGTTATATGGAATGAATGGTTATATGGAATGAATGGTATGGAATAAATGGAGTATGGAATGGATGGTGTGGATTGAGTAGTGTGGAATACGTGGAGTGGAGTGGTTGGTGCGAAAAGAGTGGATGGGGAAGGATGGACCCCTTCACGAGTACCAGGGTAGGGTAGTTTAAAAGTAGGTAGAGGGAGTAGGTAAATTGTGGTTGGATATTGGCATCTGTGGTGCTGAAAGTAGCAGAGTACTGCTTGGTTGGTGCGTAAGTGAAATGGAATGGCTGGGCGTGTGGCCTGTTAGTACGTATGATTAAATGGGCACTCCGCCACTGTTAGTCTGTCGGCCAGGTGAGGCCGCAGGTAGGTTCTGGGAGCCAGGTAGAGATAGAGTTCAATGGGGCCAGAGGATCCAGAGGACAGACCCAGGTAGCCCAGTGCCAGAGAGGGCACCGAGTGGGGTGAGAGCACCAGAGGGCCTTCCCCAGGTAGGTTAGGGTGAGGAGCAGGTAAGCTCGGGAGACAACTACAGTGGCGGAGGTGTGCAGGTGAGCGGACCTGCTGGGAGCGCCACATGACCCAGCCTTGAAATTGTGCGAGGGCACCGGGAGTAGAATCGAGGGAGTGAGACCCCAAATTGGTGAGCACCACAGTTTGGTCAATGGGAATTGGTTTTTAGAACCACATAGTGTAAAATGGCCAATGGTTTTGCAGGGAAAGACCCCGGGTAGAGTAAAAGTGTGTTAAAGTCATTTAGGAGATGGTTAGGATTGAAAGTCTCTTCACACCATCTGCATCCACTCACCAAGGTGACAGGACTCCACACCACCGTTTTTTTGCAAATGTTTGGTATGTAAGACACATCATGACGTGGGGGTGACATTGTATTTATGTTCCATCTCTTCCTCCTTAGGAGGGATTGATGGGGAATTGATTAATGGCAAATTTGGTTTAGAGGGATTGATAATGAATTTGGAATTAGGGGAGATATGGGGAAGACAGGACGTTAGCGACGGATTTGTAAATTGTGTAAATACGGGGTCAGGGCAAGGGTGGATTAGGTGACGGGGGGGGGGGGGGGGGGCGTACGCTAGGGACGAGCTTTCTCTGCTCGCTCTCCAATGCACCTCACTCTGCATTGCCTTGTGTTAACGTGTACTCTTGCGCCCTTGCAGCCCGCTAACCCTGCTTTGTCTTCCTTCCCCACTCCTGGACCGTGGTCTTTGGGTACTGAGGGGAAAGTGTGCAGGCGTCGCAGTTGTGTTGCTCGCACCCTCGCTGCTGCCTGCCTGGACCGGTACCCCAATTATGGACCGCACATCTTGCGGCCTAGCACCATATGGACCACAGGTCTGTGGCCGAGCACCACACTCATGGACCCCACGTTTTGGGGCCTGGCACCTCTGCTGGGTACCGGCCATTGTGGCCAGGGAGATCTTGCTTGCGGACCACGGTAAAGGTGGCACCTAAGCCATGCAGGTGGACCACCCTTAGTTGGCCCCTGCTGGCCATAATTAAAAAAGTGGACGCGTTTTGTGCCCTTTTATTACCAACTAGGCAGCAAGCAAGAAGTCGTCAGGAACATCGGCCCAGCAGCCAAGAACATCGGCCCAGCAGAGAAGACGTCGCAAGTCATCTGCTGATTAATTCTTGAAATGTATGACTGTGCACCGGATGGTGCTTTTCGTGACTGTGGTGCTTTTTGGTGCTTTTTGCATATTGGTTCTTATTGGTGCTGGTGGTATCGGTGCAGTGCAGTGCATGCCTTTCCTCTCATCAAAACATCTTCTTTTTGTTTCCCAAAAAGACAGGTCCTGGGTTCGCGTGTAAATACCAAGTAGTTCTTGTAAATAATGCTCCCCACCGTCAATGTTTAGTTTGAAAAATAATTCCGTAATTCGGTTATCCTGTGGGCGTGAGTCTGATAGATAGAATGCAACGCAGCAGGCGGGACATACTTAGTTGTTTTAAAATGTCACACTCAGGGTGAAGTTAATAGTAGAGGGTTACCACACCTGAGTGTCACACTAAGTTAAACTTATTTCGGGCCGGGACAGCCCTGGAGGAAATGAGGGTGCTGTGTTGCGGTTTTTAGAACCCTCCACTTTGTAAATATTTGTAATAATCCCTTTTAAATAATCCCCTGTAAATATTCCCATTTTTGTGTAAGGTCAAAGGTCGTACCCTAGTTAGGTCATATTGCAACAAGTAGGACACCATAGGCTCTTCTTTAGTTATTTCATTAGTATGTGTTTCAGGTAAGGATCTGTTCCCAATAGTTTGACTCTGCATTGTATTAATTAAATAGGAGTAGGCCCCAATGTTCCTTTCAACATCAGTGCGAGTGGTCTTCTATCCCGCAAGCCACCATAAGCCACGTGGCAGAGTTGGAGAAGAAGGGAGGAGCGCCAGGAAACGAAGGCGTGGCCCCTCAACGCACCATCAAGGGGCGGACCGGTGAGCCCTCAGGACCAATCAGGGCCGAGGCAGCTCACCGATGGGCGTATCCAAAAAGGCAAGCGGCTTAATACGTGATCGGCCAATATAAGCGGCCGCGTGGGACTACTTAGGAGATGAGAGATACGGGAGACGACGGCAGACGCGGAAGACCCGAGAGTGGTGAAGGAGTCCCTGCTTGCCGTTGTCACGGACCATTGGAGGCGCACAGCTGGCCGAAGGCTAAGAGTCAATTTATTACGTACGCCGCATCCCAGTCTTCCCCCCGCGATATAATTGTCCGCTCCCATTAAACGCCACACGAAGTTGCCGCGGTACGAGTGAACACCCGGAACATGGACCGAGCGCGAGGTCGGAGCCGGACCTCACCGCCTACCATCGACGCCTGCCTACCACCTGCCCAGACCCTTCTCTTCCTTCCCACCACCACCACCCTTTCGTGTAAGTGTGTTTGTTCTGTCCTGGGAGTGCTAATATAAGAGTGTATAAGGTTTGCCCTGTGTATCTGCTTCTTCTTCTTCTTCACTGTACATTCCCTTTCATTCTTCCTTGGTTTTGGTTTTGTACATAATTAATAAACCTGTGTTCTTCCTTCTTATTCTTTGGGTTTCCTCTCATCCGGTCGCTTTAGTGATTTCTCCATTGATATACGTGGCACGATTTGGCCGACCGTTGTAATCGGGTTTAGTCTTTTGTTAACGGCTCGGAATTCGGACTGCTAACCGCTCGGCAAACTCCATCTTGTCCGGGTCCGAGCAGGGAATTATATCCCTGCTTTGCGGAGAGATTGGCGAAGGTATCTGGGAACCCCTTGACCCATCACTCTGGCCAATCTCACCCCGCAAAGGAGCGTGTAATATCCAGGAACGGAGGATCGGCCAGTGTAAAAGACAAGGGGATTACCCCCCCCCCTCCCTTGGTAAGGGGAGCGCCGACCCCCGGTTCCGCAACAATTGGTGTCGGGGAGTGGGATTGGACCGAACCAATTTTCTTTATAACATCTAAAAGATTTGGTCAAAATTACGAGCGGCCAAAATTTTTATTTAACATCCAAATTATATCGTGCCATGGATGGTCAAGGCAATCGGATGCCGGTGGGAGAGATAGAAGAGGGGTTAGACTCAACCCAGGACCGAGGGAGGCAGTGGGAGTAATGGAAGAGGAGGTCGACGAAGGTGCGGTAGAGGGGGTTGCAGGCGCGCAAAATGGCGGCACCTCGCACGTGGGTGTGGCAGCTGGTAAAGACAATGGCGGCGCCTCACACATGGCGACGAGGGCCGCGCCCGCTGCGCAAGTGAGTCCTAAAGACATGCAATTATTTATGCCTGAAATGATGGCATTGATGGCCAAGCATAATGAAAACATAAAAGAATGGGGGGCAGAGTCGAAAAAAAACATGCGCGAAATATTTGGTAGGGGGGAGGAGGCGAGATGCGAGGAGAATGAAATGACTACTCGGATGGACACCGAACTAAAGGAATTCAGGTGTGATATGGAAAAATTGGGGAAAGAAATAGACCGCAGGTCAAGCGGGAAAGGCACACGGGTACGCGACGAGGTAGCGCGGCTTGAGGAGCGTGGGAGAAGCGACATGGAGCGAAGCACAGCCGGGTGGACCGGGATAGAAATCGCGACTCGGGGTGTAAAAAAACCCGACGGCCGCCGAATTGGACAAGGCAAATTCATATGCACTGGCGGTTGTCGGAGGAGAAGAATTAATCCAGAATGAAATGGAAATAGTCGAAATTGAAATTGAAAAGACGACGGAGGTAATCCAGGAATTGAGGGGAGAGATGGATAATGCACAAAGTCTGTGCTCGCATCCTGATGCCGTGCTTAACCCGAATAAAGGTTTGCAGGTGGTGGTGGAACGAAGAAGAGGAAGCGCCCAGGTGAGTCAGGCTGTGTTTGGTGCAAAAAGAATTTTCGTACGCTTGGGATGCAGGCGTAACCCGGGCGCTCGTAAAAGGTCCGTGGTGCGCGTTATGAATGACAATGGCACGCGTGTGCTAACGGCGCCGAAGCGCGAGGGTGATACCGAGTGCGAGGGCGAACACACGTCGGAGTGATGAATGCGACACAAAGAGTGATACAGAGTGTGGAAATGGGAGTGATTGTGACGCGGAGAGTGAGATGGATGGAGAGAGTGTGCGAGAACGCACACCTGAGTTGGTTGTGGCGCGTGTGCGGGAGGGCACATCGGAGTGCGTATGTGCAGGAGTGCACACCCGTGGTGAGTGTTATGGAGGACGTAACGGGGGAAGAAAGGTGTGTAACAGAGAGTGTGAGTGTGCCGAGAGAAGAGTGTGCACGGAGAGAGAGTGCGGTGATAGAGTGCAGGATACGCCGCATCCCAGTCTCCCCCACCCCCCCCCCCCCCCCCCTCCTGCGATATAATTGTCCGCTCCCTTTTAAACGTCACACGAAGCTCGGGAGACAACTACAGTGGCGGAGGTTTTTTCTGGTCTATAAAGTAAAAACCAAACATTATCAGCCTCGCTCACCTTTTCCCTTATGAATCGTCTGGTAAAGTTTGACGAAGATAGCTTGAAGCGTTTGCGAGTTATCAAACATTCTGCGAAGTTATCGAAACGAACAAATGAGGCAAACCAACATATGACGATTTAAAAAAAAAAATTGGTCATGCCAAACAGACAGGTGAAAACAACCTCATCCACCTGCGGTGGCAGAGGTTAATAATGGTGTGAAGGGGAAGCATCTCTCATTGACCTAACATTTGCAAACCCACTTTTTCTCATTTATCCTTAACCCCATCGACTGTGGTTCTGTGTAACCAAGTTTGGGCCTTGCCCGCAAATTTTCCTCCTGTGCCTTTGCACAATATTGTGGTCGGGTGGTGTGGCTCCCTCTCCAGGTCTGCGCCTGCCTCTTAAATGCGGAACCCCCGGGCTGCTGGTGCCACCTCTGAGCTACCTTGCTCCTGTCGAATTCTGGGGAGCCCTCTACGGATCCCCCATAAGTGCCCTCCCAGGCATGTTGCGCCTTGGGTTTTCTCTCCGGGTATCCGGGCCCACTTCACAAAATTTAGTTTGCCCCTTTAGGCTCCTTTGCTTGCTCCAGGCCAGTCCGATCCTGGTGACCTTCTCCAAAATCTTACTCCCAACGAGCCACACCCCCAGATCCAGGTCCTCAACACTTACACCTTTTCAAATTGAACTTCACTCTAACTAACACCGTAAACAGCTAAATCCTTTCTATCGCTAATCTGAGCGGGGATTCCTCTCCACATGGGGGATTAGAGAGGGGTGCTTCCTCTTCACAATCACACCCTCTTTCCACCATTTCATTCAATCAATTATTGCTCGACAATTTGGATCCACGCACCTCATTCACGTTCACCTCTTAAACTCATTCCTCTTTTCATTATTAAACCTGGGAAGAGGAAGAAGGCATCTATATGCTAAAGTCAGCAAATTAAAGAAAAATAATTCACACACCAACGTCTCTAAATCCCCTCTAACACTAATCGTCATTCCCATCAGCCCTGTTTTTGGGAGTCATTTCCACAACAATATTATCTATTTTTCTCTTGCTACCCCTGGGGTTAATTCTACCCCTGTTAATTAACCCGAGATCCACTTTTTTGAAATTCCGACTTCTTTCCTGGAAGTCCTAGCAGGGTCCATATGTTTTATACCTCTCCCACCTCCCCCCCCCCCCCCTTTCCACGCCTCCTCCCCCCCAATCCCTCTCCCTCCCACAGATCTCCCGATGTCCCTGTTCTCTACTGTTGTACTTGTGTGCTTCCCTCTCTCTCCCCATCTTGTCTCCCACTCCCTTTATCATATGTTTTGTGTGTCAGTTTGTCTTTTTGTGATTAATGTTAGCTCTTACACGAGCCTCGATCTTGAAAACATAAAAAATTTTTAAAAATAAGTAAAGTTTGTCTCTTAATAACCTTTGTATGTACAATCGTACAAACTCCATCAGGATTGGATCACTATAGAAAATATGACTTGAAATTGCAGGAAAATGTTTTGTCTTTCACTTTTTGTTGAGTCACAACTTCTCTCCATTTTGCTTCAGTATAACCTCACATATGTGAAGGCAGGTTATAGGCACAACTCGACTTATGATCTTCGAAGCATGTCTATGGATTGCTGGCAGGAGTACACAATTTTTAATATTGCATACGACGCCATGGAAATGAGCACATCGAAAGCAGAATGTTATCTTGTAATCCTGTAGATTTCTAGTCCTGTTCAAGCATCCTTTCCAAGACCAAACCAACTATATATCGTCAGCACAACAAAGCACTACACTGGTCCACATCCCCACTAATTTGCTGCTCGTTCGAGCTCGCCCAGCCGTGAAAGGCACGTCCGTACAGCAGTACACGCACTGATCCGACTCGGATAAACAGATTTATGATTCAAGTTTTCCATTCCAAACTAACTTCTTCCCATAAGCATGCTGGGACAAACCACTTTTTATGCCTCCGCATCCAGAAGGCAACGGAGGCATTCTGTTTTCGGGTTCTCTGTGTCTGGCTGTGCGTGCGCAGCAGATATTCGTTACCCTGTTAACTTGTGAACCAGAGAAGGGATTTTGACTAAACTTGGTAGAGATATTTACTGGGATGCAACGATAAATTGATTTGATTTTGGGTTCAAAAGGTCGATGGTAATGTGACCTTTAATTGAAAATCTTTGTCGCAATAACTTGTGAACCAGAGAAGCGATTTCAACCAAACTTGGCACAAGTATGGACTGCGCTACAAAGATCTAAGTGATTCAATTTTGGGTTCAACAGGTCAAAGGTCATGTGCCATTTGAAAATCTTTTTTTTTTTTGGATACGAAGCCGAGGCTCGTGTAAGAGCTAACACATATAATAAAGGGAGCGGGAGACAAGACGGAGAGAGAGGAAAACACAACAACAGTGGAGAACAGGGACATCGGGAGAACTGTGGAAGGGAGAGGGTTGGGGCAGGGGTACACAGCATAAAACTACAAGGACTTCCAGGAAAGAAAACGGAATTTGAAAAAGGTAGATTTGGGGTGCATTAACAGGGGTAGAAAAGATTAAGGTTTTGGATGGGGGAAGATAAGAGATGGTGGTGAACAGCTGTTTAAGAATTTCGGAGGAAGTAAGGGGTCAAAATAAAAGGTAGAACAGAGAAAGGACGATCGTGGACACACGACGACTAACGAGGGAAGTGGGTCGGCCTCAAAAAACAGTACGGAAAATCCGACTAATACCAAAAAAAATTTAAAACAAAATCGAACTAGAAGCACACATTAAATATACACAGCAAAATAAGCAGAAGCAATTTGACAAAAACGATCAGGAGAAATTTATCTTTGATGATAGCACAGCAGCCACAGGACACACAACCGAGCCCCGGAAGTTTTGCATATCATAACGAGTTAGAAGCATCTGATATATTATTTCTTCTTCCTCTCTCTGTCTCTCTGTCTCTCTCTCTCCCTCCCACCCGACCTCTCCCTCCTCCTCTCCCTCTCTCCCTCCCTCACCCATCCCTCCCTCCCTCGTCCTCTCCCTCCCCCCCTCCTCCTCCCTCTACCTCTTCCCTCTGCCCTCCACCTCCACCTCCTCCTCCTCCCCCTCCTCCAGCCCTCCCTCCCCCGCCTCCTCCCCTCCATCTCCCTCTCCCCGCTCCCCTTCCTCTTCCGCCCTATCTCTCTGTCTCTGTCTCTGTCTCTCTCTCCCTGCTGGTCGTTGGTGAGTTGGGTGTGGGTGTGGCATCATGGCGGCTGTGCGTGTCGAGCTGTGAGTTCTCCATCATGTTGGTTGTTTTTCCCATCCCCCATTTCGCTCCCTTGTGTCTTTGTTTATGCTTGTAAAGTTTCACCTGTGTGTCCTTTCATTGTTGAGACGAGAGTAAGGGGGAGAGCGCACATGGTAGGTGGTGTTTGGTTGCCTCTTTTCGAACCTCTGGGTTTGAGGCCTGGCCTCCATTTTGCCGTGTTTTCCTAGTCCAGGCAGCGGTGTTTCGCAGGTCTAAACGTTTCTTGGACTTAGTCCATTAGTTTTGGTTTTACCTCCACGGTGTTGCTTGTGGTTGGTATCGTTTTGTTGATTTCTCACTTTTTTATTTATTTTAATTTACGTTCGCTATGGCAAACGATGGTTTGAGGAATAGCATGTACGAGTTGCTCACCCGCAAGCATGGGCTGGTGTGCAACCCTCCGAGTGAGGTAAAAATGGAGCAAGTGCTTCTAGCAATCGGAAAGATCGTCGGCAGATTCTCCTCCCTCCCCACCTAATGTGGCGGATGATGTCGTCGACTCCTCCCCACGACCTATGGGTAAGCGGGAAACAGTAGACCACTCCTCCATACCTGCTGGTATGACAAAAGTGGTTGATCCCTCTCCTACTGTACAGGACTGTAGGCCTACAGATGACAATATGGAAGGGTTCGTAACTAGAGGATTCGTAATCATTACTGATCATTATGTTTGTTCTTATGTCTTTCAGACCGTGTTCATTGTTGAAGTTGCAATAAACCGCCAACTGGATTAACAAAGAGAACTGGTCTTATTTATGAACACGGTGCAAGTTGACCAAAGCCACGATGCCTGCTGTGGGATGCCCAATCGCCGGATGTGACTACACCACTGAAGACCTCGATCCTGCTATCGTGGCCGCACTCATCACTGCCCACAGTGCCATACACGCCCCTGGACATGCCGCCAAGGTTGAAAAAGTCAAAAGGCCCACAATTGTCGCCGCTGGCTCCAGTGAAGAGTGGGCTTACTTCGAGTCACGATGTTCTGAATACGTCGATGCAACAAAAATCATTGGCCGTGATAAAGTAGTGCAGTTACTAGAGTGCTGTGACGAACCTCTGCGCAAGGATCTAACAAGATCGACAGGTGGTAGCCTTTCAAACAAACCCATCGAGGTGGTAATGGCAGCCATTAAAAAACTTGCTGTTCGCGGAGAGAACACTATGGTTGCCAGAGTAGCACTACATAATATGCGTCAGTACCATGATGAGACAGTGCGCAGCTTCGGGGCCCGCCTACGTGGTCAAGCGGGAATATGCAAATTCCTAATCAAATGCCCTAGTTGTGATGCTGAAGTTAACTACACAGAAACGATTGTGCGTGATGTTCTTACACGAGGAATTGCTGACCCTGAAATCCAGCTTGACCTCCTTGGTGACAAGAACCAGGACATGATCCTGGAGGACGTTTTCCAATTCATTGAGGCCAAAGAATCTGGCAAACGTTCAGCATCGACACTACTGGACACACACTCAGTGGAAGCAGCTAGCAGCACATATCAAAAGGCCAAGCAAGTAACCATCAAGGACAGAAACGACCTATGCTCCTACTGTGGCAAAAAGGGACACGGGGAGAGCGCCCCAGCCCACGTTCGCAAAACAGAATGCGCGGCATATGGTCACAGAAGTGGGCATTGCAATCGCGATAATCACATGGAGAGTGTATGTTCCAGTAGGAACAAACCCAAACGCATGAGTGCCTCTTCTAATAACAGTGAAAATGCTGTGTTTGATCATTTATGTACTGTCCACGTATCAGAACAACAGTCAAATGAAACTCCTAACATATCTGGGCATGAATGTAATGAGTTTGATAATGTTATTAATTCGGGTCGATCACGCAGTGAGCATTCCATCACCCTTGACCACCATGTTTATGACAAACTCTCAAATACATGGATCAGGAAGGGTTCAAAACCTCAACCATTTGTTAGTGTGACTGTCAAAATCATGCGCGAAGACTATGCAGCCCTTGGCTTTGACCTTTCCACCCAGACCATGACTTGCCATGTCCCCGCGATGGTAGACACAGGGTGCCAGAGTTGCTTTGCTGGTATAAAGGTCATCCACCGCCTTGGTTTGCACAAATCTGACCTCATCCCAGTAACCCTGAGAATGCGCACTGCCAACAATGGAGGCATCAATATCCTTGGGGCCACTGTACTCCGCTTGTCGGGCAAAGACAAACGGGGTCAGGCTATTGAAACTAGGCAAATGACCTATGTCACAGAAAGCTCTGACAAGCTCTTCCTCAGCAGAGAAGCCTGTGTCGCCCTTGACATCATCCCGGATAGCTTCCCCAAGATTGGTGTAGACCTGACAGCACAGCAGCCGGACGCAACAGCAGTCTTACAGGAAGACCCCACTACAGCGTGCCGTTGCCCTCAGCGTCATCGACCCCCACTACCCCCGACAAAGCTGCCGTTCCCCGCAACTGATGCTAATCGCACGAAGCTACAACAGTATCTCCTTGAATACTATAGGGTCAAGCACATTTAACACTTGTGAGCATCAAACATTGCCTCTAATGGATGGCCCGCCCATGAAACTGATGGTGGATCCTAATGCTGAACCAGTGGCACACCACACACCGGTACCAGTCCCACTACACTAGCGGGATGTGGTCAAAGTTGGGATAGACCACGATGTACAGTTGGGTGTGCTTGAACCAGTCCCCATTGGCGAACCGTCACCTGGTGCCATAGAATGGTTGTCTGTGCAAAGAAGAATGGCCAGCCACGCTGCACTGTTGATTTCCAGGCCCTCAACGCCCATGCTACACGGGAAACACATCACACGCCATCACCCTTTCATCAGGATAGATCGGTTCCGAACGGTAAGAAGAAGACGGTCTTTGATGCGTGGAACGGTTACCACAGCGTGCCCATCTGCAAAGAAGACCGGCACCTGACCACCTTCATCACACCCTGGGGTAGATACCGCTATAAAACAGCCCCTCAAGGGTATAATGCGTCTGGCGATGGATATACAAGACGTTATGACGAGATCGTGTCTGACATCCCCAATAAGACCAAATGCGTTGATGACGTCTTGCTATGGTCTGACTCGCTGGCAGACAGTTTCTTCCAGGCTGTTCAGTGGCTTGACACCTGTGGACAGAATGGAATCACCCTGAACCCTGACAAGTTTGTATTTGGCGAAGATATAGTGGAATTTTCTGGGTTCGAAATAACTCCCAATAGTGTCCGTCCTTGCAGGAAATACCTACGTGCCATCCTCGATTTCCCAACACCCAAGGACATCACAGATGTACGTTCTTGGTTTGTACTTGTCAATCAAGTGCTTTCAGTATGGTTGAGAAGATGTTGCCGTTCTGGCAACTACTTAAACCTAGTACACCGTTTAAGTGGGATGAGCACCTCAAAGATGCATTTGAAGAGTCGAAAGCTGTCATTGCCAGTGAGATCGAGGAGGGTGTCCGGATATTCGACCCAAGCAAGCCCACGTGCCTCGCTACAGACTGGTTCAAGACTGGCATTGGCTTCTGGCTACTGCAGAAACACTGTACCTGTACCAACATAAAACCCTTCTGTTGTCACACAGGATGGAAAATCACACTAGTTGGCAGCAGATTCACCCACCCTGCTGAATCACGTTATGCACCAGTTATGTCCATAATCATAATAATCATAATCATAATAATCATAATCATAATCACCATAATCACGTTATGTCCAAAAATGGACAAAATCACAGACTGGGCAAACAAGTGGAACATGTCTTTCAATCCTGACAAATCTCACACTCTTACGATGTCTCTCCGAAAAGACCGACTGGACAACCCTCCCATCCACTTTCTGAATAATCCTCTCCAAGAAGTTCTGTCACTCAAGCTTTTGGGTCTCACTATCTGCCATGATCTTTCCTGGGAAAACCACATTTCAAATCTGGCCTCCAAAGCCAGTCGCCGACTGGGCATCCTCCGTCGTGCAAAGTCCTTCCTTGGCACACCTGAGCTCCTCACCACATACAAGGCTTTCATCCGCAGCTCAATGGAATACTGCTCTCACCTCTGGGCTGGTGCTCCTGCCTCACACCTAGCTCATCTTCACGCTGTTGAAACCAAAGCATTCAGAATCATTGGAATCTCCCGCGATGAAGCTAACTCCAAGGGCCTCTCACTCACTCACTGCAGGCAGGTTGGTGGTCTTTCCATCTTCTACCGACTCCTCTCTGGCCTTGCCCCCCCAGCTCTCTCTGGGCTCTGTCCCGCAAATATTCCTACAGGTCGCACAAGATCTGCCTGCAACCCTCTTATGGTCAAACTGCCAAAATCAAGACTCTCTGCTCACCTTCACTCCTTCATTCCTCTCTTCTCCCGCCTCTGGAACAAACTCCCTCACTCTCTTCAATCCCACTCCACCCTCCAGGTCTTTAAAACTGCTGTTCACCACCATCTCTTATCTTCCCCCATCCAAAACCTTGATCTTTTCTACCCCCGCTAATTTCACCCCAATTCCACTTTTTTGAAATACCAACTTCTCTCTTGGAAGTCCTTGGTGTCCTTGTGTTTTATACTTCTCCCTCCACCCGCCCCCCCTTCCCATGCCTCCTCCCCCCAAGCCCTCTCCCTTCCACACATCTCCCTGCTCTCAAATGTTGTGTTTGTGTGCTTCCCCTTCTCTCCCCATCTTGTTTTCCGCTCCCTCTTTTGTGTGTTTTGTTTGTCTGGTTGATTTGTTTGTGAAGTAAATGTTAGCTCTTTCACGAGCCTCGATTCAGTATACAAAAAAAAAAAAAAAAAAAAAAAAAAGTTGAGGGTGAGGCCCTAGCAGTTGCTGATGCCCTAGACAAGGCCAGATACTTTGTTCTGGGATGTGAAGACCTCATAATCGCTGTTGACCACAAACCTCTGCTCAGGATCTTTAATGATCGAAGTCTGGAGGATATCTCTAACGCTCGACTTAGGAACTTGAAGGAGAAGACCCTGCGATACAGGTTCCGGATGGTCCATGTGCCGGGGATTAGACATCGCGCCACAGACTGCATCTCATGCCACCCTACTGGAGAGCCTGTGAAACTGACCCTCACTGACGATATGGCGGCCATTGATTCCACACCCATCATCCTGACGCATTCCAAAACCCTCCTGAGTGGCTTACGTAGATCAGTACCAGAAACCCCCGATGAGTATGTTTCCACGTCTGCTCTGTCCTCCCTCGCCTCACTCAGCCTCAAATCTGTAACATGGGACAGGGTTCGAACCGCAATAGCGAGTGACAATAACATGCAGAGCCTTGTTGACCTTATCGAGTCAGGTATCCCTGAATTCCGTCATGAGCTCCCCGGACCCCTACGCGAATACTTCCAATTTCGAGATAGTCTACATATAGTTGATGGTGTCATACTCTACGAGGATCGTGTCCTTATACCACCGTCTCTCAGAGACGAGGTGTTAGCCGCTCTGCACGCTGCCCATCAAGGGGTCACCTCTATGACTGCGAGAGCCGAGTCTTCCATCTTCTGGCCTGGCATCGCCGCTGCCATTGCGGCCCTTCGTGCTGGGTGCTACCATTGTAATCGGATTGTGCCCTCCAATCCAAGTGCACCACCCACTCCTCTGACACCTCCAGATTATCCATTCCAATGCATGTGTGCCGACTACTTTCACTACAAAGGATGCAACTACTTGGTAGTGGTCGACCGGTATTCTAACTGGCCGATAGTTGAGAGAGCTTCACATGGTGCAGGTGGACTCATCGCTTGCCTAAGACGTACCTTCGTCACATTTAGTATCCCTGATGAATTAGCTTCCGATGGTGGTCCTGAATTCACAGCTGTCGCTACACGTCAATTCCTCAAGGACTGGGGTGTACATCATCGACTCTCCTCAGTAGCTTATCCACATAGCAACTGCCGTACTGAAGTTGGTGTCAAGACTGTGAAGCGTCTTCTCATGGCCAACACTAGCCCTAATGGAGGCCTTGATACCGATGCATTCCAATGTGCACTGCTCCAGTATAGAAATACTCCAGACAGAGACACAAAACTCTCTCCAGCGATGTGCATTTTTGGCCGCCCAATTCGAGCCTTCATCCCAATACCACCTGGCAGATACAAACCTCATAACACCTGGCGTGGGACTCTGGAGGCTCGGGAGGAAGCACTTCGCAACCGCCACATGAGAGACGCTGAGCGCTGGTCTGAACATACCAAGAGACTCTTGCCCCTTGTTGTCGGCGACTGTGTTCGCATCCAGAATCAGACCGGGCCACACCCCCTTAAATGGGACAAAACCGGCATCATCATCGAGGTTCGCCAGTTTGATCAATATGTGGTAAGAGTTGACGGTTCAGGAAGGGTTATTCTGCGCAATAGGAAATTCCTGCGAAAGTACATTCCTGTGCTAACGCCCCTACCAAGATTGACAATCGATGGTGATATTGGAGTGCAGAGACCAATGGTTCGGCAGAACATCCCACACCCATGCATTGTGCACACCACAACCCCGGCCAATCACAAGGAGGCTTGTGGCCCATCCATTACTAGTCCAATGCCACCGCAACATCCCATCATCAACTCTGACACCACTCCACCGCAGCCACCTGCTACGTTTCCTGTTGTATCACCCAGGGTCAACCGGAGCCCTCCTGGCCGCCATCAGCTCTTTGATGATGCTACATCCCCATCTATGGCTAAGTCATCGCAGGTAAGTCGGCATATGAGTGCAGCGCCTCCAATGTCACCTCCTCAAGTCAGTGATCCCAAACCCAATACGGTTACCACACGCCCTGCGCTTGACAAACCAGCTGCTGCACCCAGACGGTCCGGCCGAAGCACGAGCAAGCCTGCCTGGCACTCTGACTATGACATGTGATTCTGGCATTGACCATTACTGACTGTGTTTGGTTTCTGGTTCACCAGTTCTTCAATTAGCTTCAAAGTTAGTTACATATATTCTTCATATTCTCAGTCTTTGTCATGCCAAAAGACACACATACTTGTTATACGCTTATATTTTCCATGCTAAAGACTTGGGGGGAGATAGAGGATTCTTAATCATTACTGATCATTATGTTTGTTCTTATGTCTTTCAGACCGTGTTCATTGTTGAAGTTCCAATAAACCGCCAACTGGATTAACAAAGAGAACTGGTCTTATTTAGTAACAGTGTCTCATAAAAAAGGACATAAACATTCATGTCCCATCATGACGGATGCAAGCACAGTACAAAGTAAGGTACTTGTTGTGTCAAATGTGTCGCCGAGCTTGCAAGGTGGAGCTTGTGTAGAGAATCCCCGTTTGGGATTGCAAACTGAACCGGAACCGGGTTTAAATCTAAGTAATTCGTTTGCACCACTTGCCGAACTGTTTGAGGGTTCTGAGTGTGATATAGACATCGAGAATCCTCGTGCATCTCAGGAGACCACAAGTGGTGATATTGATAACCCTGATGCCTTACATGACATTAATTTAATGGTCACAGAGGTGGGCGCAGGGATGGCCGGGCGTAATGACAGAACAGATAAGTCGGACAGCCCCACAGAGGAAACCTGTACGCCTACACTCTGGAACAAAATAAAAGGGATGGTTAGAAGGAAGCTGCATGTGACCACGAGCAGCTAAACAGGAATGAAAACGATATCCATGTTTCTGATCCTGGGGAGATTTGTGCCTCAGAAATAAGTTTGCATCAGGAAGAGCATGACAAAGATGATGCGTTTGATTTTGATGAACCCTACTCTACCCTGTCAGGTAGTGGTTTTTGTGCCCAATAGGGTGAGGATGGGGACACTGTAGTTACAGAAGATTAAATTATAAAATTCATCGATTAAACCTACAGGAAAAGGAATGTTAGAATTCAGGATTATTTCCCAAACCTACATGCTTTTCTAAAAACTACTAGAAACATGATTCGTGAACCACAGCAAGTTGGGACCTCAGAACCTCAATTTCAGCGGTTGAGGAAGTGTGCCACTAAGGCAGGAAAATAACTCCAAGAGGAGGAAAATTAATAAAGAATAAATGAAGGTAACGTCTTTCAATATAAATGGAGGCCGCAGCTGTATGCGGCGTCTGGAGGTGTTACAACTATTTGAAAAAGAAAAGATTGATATTTTCATGTTACAAGAGACACACATCAACCAATCTTGTGAATACGAGTGGCGCAGAATGTTTAAAGGGTGCCATGTTTTCTCCAGTGCGGTTGAAGAAGCTAAAGCGGGGGTGGCAATAATCTTGCATCCTCGCCTTCAACCATCTGAGATTCACTCTAGAGAGATTTGTAAGGGTTTCTTGATGGTGGTGGATTTTTTTTAGCAGCAATCAAAAGGTTAGCATTATTAATGTGTATTGCCCCAGTGACCGCGCTGAAAGGGCTCTATTTCTTCCAAAATTAGCGGATTGTTTAAGCACTGCTGATTTGACTTGTTTAATTTGTATGGGGGAAGACTATAATTGCACACTCAACCCTCGACTGGACAGGAACACTCCTGAGCCACATCCACCCAGTGCAAAGTCCTTGGCACAACTTGTGAAAAAATACAAACTTAGAGATGTATGGCGATTACAAAATCCAAACACCCGTCAATATACATGGGTGTGCTGTGCAAAAAACCAGTTAACCATGGGTCGACTGGACAGATTGTACGTGAACCAAGGAATGGTGAATCTGGTTAAGAGAACATGTATAACTCCATCTGGCTTTTCTGATCACCATATGATTGCAATGGATTGTATGTTACCCTGTCATTGCTGTAAGAGTGTACACTGGAATTTCAATGTGAAATTGTTACAAGATGAAAACAGTGGTGGGACTGTACCAAGTCACAAATTCGGATTTTCTGCCAACAATATTGCTCGTATGTCACCAGTAATACGTCTGGGTTGATAAGTGCTCTAAAAGCAGATGTACTTAAATATGAACAAGAAGCTGGAACATCTTGGGGAAGTGACCAACATCAGCAGCTGATAGAAAAAAAGACCCTGCTGGCCGAACTGGTCAAAGAGCGTGCGGCTGGAGCAATGATTCACCTGCGGATGAGCAGAGTACACCTCAAGACTCCAAACAAAGATTTCTTCAAAATGCAGAAGGCTGCCAACACTTCTCGGCAGATTCAGAGTCTACGCTCTTCCGACGGTGTTCTGACTTGCCAGAGTGACATTAAACATTCACTGCAAGAGTTTTACTCAAACTTGTTTTCTCCAAGAACGGTGGATAAAACGATGGCAAATGAGATGATTGAACTTCTCCCATCTCTTTCTGAAGAGCAGCAACTTCAACTGGAATGTGACATTTCTCTTGAGGAGCTCACCACAGCAGTGAAATGACTCGAAGACGGCAAGGCCAGATTGCCTTAATTGACATTGACATTGCCTGGAATTGACAGACTTCCTGCTGAACTTTACAAAGTTTTTTGGAATGTTCAGGGTCCTGCTCTAATTGAGACTTTTCACGAGAGCCTAAATCAGGGGGAATTACCCCTGAGCTGCAGAAGACCTGTCATGTCTTCTTCCCAAGAAAGGGGATTTGCAACAGATTACAAACTGGTGGCCTGTCATTGTTAAATACTAACTATAAGATTGTGTCAAAAATGCTTGCAATGTGTCTTTAAAAGGTCATCTCGTTCTTAGTTGTGAATTATTTTTTTTATTTTTTTTTTTGTATACAGAGTCGAGGCTCGTGAAAGAGCAAACATTTCTCAAACAAACAAACAACCAAACAAAGTATATAAAAAGGGGAGCGGTCGACAAGATGGGGAGAGAAGGGGAGGAAGCACACAAACAACATTTGAGAGCAGGGACATCGGGAGATGTGTGGGAGGGAGAGGGCCTGGGGGGAGGCAGGATAGGTATAAAACGCAAGGACACCAAGGACTTCCAGGAAAGAAGACAAAAGTCACCTCAAAAAAGTGGATCTGGGGTGAATTGACAGGGGTAGAAAAGATCAAGGTTTTGGATGGGGGAAGATAAGAGATGGTGGTGAACAGCCGTTTTAAAGACCTGGAGGGAGGAGTGGGATTGAAGAGAGTGAGGGAGTTTGTTCCAGAGGCGGGAGAAAAGAGGAATGAAGGAGTGAAGGTGAGCAGAGAGTCTTGATTTTGGCAATTTAACCATAAGAGGGTTGCAGGCAGATCTTGTGCGACCTGTAGGAATATTTGGGGGACAGAGCACAGAGAGAGCTGGGGGGGCAAGGCCGGAGAGGAGTCGGTAGAAGACGGAAAGACCACCAACCTGCCTGCGGTGAGTAAGTGAAAGGCCCTCGGAGATAGCGTCATCGCGGGAGATTCCAATGATTCTGAACGCTTTGGTTTCAACAGCGTGAAGACGAGCTAGGTGTGAGGCAGGAGTACCAGCCCAGAGTTGCATACCTGAACGATCGATGTATGACAGTATTTTTTTGGTTAGAGACTTCATTACTATCGGTCAAACTGCATCACACACTTTTGGGTTACTACTCCTTGATCAGGAGAAAGCTTTTGACAGTGTGGATCACTCATTTTTGTTTGCAGTTCTTACTAAAGCAGGATTTGGAGAAAAATTCATTTCTTGCATATAAACTTTTATACAAGAATGTATCATGCCTGCTAAAAGTAAATAACAGTCTGTGTCATCCTTTCCCCTTTCAGCGTGGCATCCGTCAGGGCTGTCCACTGTCAGGCATGTTGTACACACTGTCCATCGACCCTTTACTTGCTCTCCTTCGTACCACCTTATCTGGTTTGTCCTTGTCAAACAATTCCAAAATTGTTACGTCAGCATATGCAGACGACCTGTGTGTTGTGGTTAAAAACCAGGAAGATGTTTTTTAGCTATCCCGGTGTTTTGCCAAATTTGAACTTGCTTCATCAGCAAGAGTAAATTGGAACAAGAGCGTAGCTCTTTCTCTGTACCCAGATACCCTATCTGCGTCACAGGCTTCACATATGGTTCCCCCAAGTCTTCCAGGAGGAATGTTATGGAAAACGGATGGGTTTAAATACTTAGGCATCCATTTGGGAACTTCAAGCTATATGAAGAAAAACTGGGATGGTTTCCTCGATAACATTAAGCAGAAACTATCAAAGTGAAAAGGGATGCTCCCAGTGTCTTGTCACTTAAGGCACGGGTAACGATAATAAACAACCTGGTGCTTCCAATCGTGTGGCATAAGATCATAGCACTCCAGCCTCCTCAAGCTCTGATCACCAACATTCAGAGGGGTCTAGTTGACCTTTTCTGGGGAGGCCACCACTGGTTTAAGCCAGATGTGTTGTGCAGACCACGTAATTCAGGGGGTCAAAACCTGGTGCACATCCCTAGTCGAATAATGGCTTTTCGGCTAATGACAATAAAACGTCTGCTGTACAGCGAGGTTGTGCCCTGGCATCCTCTCACGAATACCTTGCTCAGGCAACTAGGTGGAATGGACTATGACCAGGAACTTTTCCTTATGGACTTGAAGCAGGTCGATAGAGCTCGGCTCCCTGCATTTCATCGGTCTCTCCTGAACGCCTGGCAAGGTCTAGGAGTGCAGTGGTTGGAGATCTCTTACGATCCCAGGAAGTTTGTGCATGAGCCATTGTTCTAAAACTCATTATTCGCTGAAATATCTACCAGCCGAGCTTTTATGGAACATTTTATGAACAATGGGATTAATAAAGTGCAAGATCGTATGGAGCTATCCTTGAAGCGGTGGTTGTCTGCCAGCGCTGTTTCTGGAAAAACTGGCTTGCATTTAATTAGGATAGTGAGCAGGGTCATAAAGATTGTATCCCAGACTTTTTTAGATTTAAATATTGGGTGGAATGGGGTAAATGAAGAAGTAGATTTTTGTTTAAACTTCCCTGAACTCTCAGTCACTGCCCAGGAACAACATGGTGTGTTTTCCTCTAACAGCGAAGAATCCGGTGTGTTCCACATCATGGGGAAAAGGGCAATGTATAGAATTTGTCTAGAGGTGTGCTTACCGGGCTGTGCAGCACCCTTAAAGAACAAGTGGAAAGAGTTTTGACCTGCAGGAGCATTTCTCACTCCAAATTGGGATGAAATGTACAGGTGTCCTACTGTCGGACGTACAGGAGACCTAAATTGGAGACTGGTCCATCACGCCCTGGCCACACAGGTGTTAGTTCAGAAGTTTAACCTTGCTGTGTGGCTAATTTATGTCCTTTTTGTGGTAATGTTGAACATTTGTATCATGCGTTTATTGAGTGCAAGAGATTGTCATCTCTGTTTCTGTATCTGAGCCGAATCTTTTGTAAATTCAAAATTGTTTTTTCTGTTACAATCTTTGTTTACGGACTTGCATGTAATACCAGGAAAAACTCTGTGATTTTGCTTTTGAATTTTTTGCTTGGAATTGCTAAGCTTGCAATTTATAAAACCAGAAAAGCCAGATTAGGTAGTGGAAAAAATGAAAATGCACTTTTTTTGTTTTATAGGGATGGTGTCAGCACGTGCAAAGCTCGAACATGCTTATCATGTAAACATGGGGAACATTCTTGTGTTTGAAGAGGTATGGGGCATGGGGGGTGTTTTGTGCAAATGCATTGGAAACTAGAACGCCCACTCAGTAGAGCGCAATACTCCCGCCGTGGATCAAGTTGGAATAGTAGGATTTTTGAGGGAGTAGTTCAGTGACAACACAAGACAAGACAACACAAGACAGACACTGCACAGATATATATATATTGTTACGGTTTTTAGAACCTTCACATGTAAATTTAGTAGTAAATTCCCTTATAAATGACCCTGTGTACATGTCCCCTTAATTGGCTGTTAATTAAGATTGCACCTTAGTTAGTCCATGTACAACACGTAGGACACTTTAGGATCTCTATAGTTATGTCATTATTCTGTGTTCCATGTAAGGCTGTGTTTCCAATAGTTGACTCTACGTTGCATCAATCAAATGAGATAGGTCCCTTTCAATTTTCCCCAATCATCTCCTCAAAGTGCAAGTGCCAGTAACAGTTGGGCTGTTTTCGTGGGCATCACACCGCCTCTGCTAGCCCAGGAGCGTTCGCTGCCTGGCGCCAAACTCCATTACGCACGAGGCCAAGAAGGGGGGAGGAGCGCCAGAGCACGGGCGTGGCACCACCCTCGTCATCAAAGGTGGGGCCAGAGAGCCTTTAACGACCAACCAGGGCTCGGTGGGCATGGCTTGATAGGGCGTGGCAAGAAACGTTTGGTGAGTTTGAGAGGGTTCCAAGGGCGTGGTTATAAAACCCTTGGCGCGAGGCCCCCACCAGAGACGGTGAGAAGGCAGAGACGTGTGAGGAGGTTCAAGGGCCACGGTGAGAAGCAGATGAGTGAGGGAGCACGACCCAAAGAGTTGAGAGAGGAGGGAGAGAGGATCGACATTCGACCAGTCATTTCTTGCGGTGAACATCCAGCGGCGAGTGAGTCAGCACGCTCGTGGGCGATACCAACCCGCACCGACTACCGGGTTTTCGCCACTGAATCAAGGGCGAGGGTGTGCACGCGGGGCACGACGTCGTGCCGCGATCCCCGGACCTCCCTACCGCCAGCTCTGTGGACCGTCTGCCCTTCTCATCCCTCCAGCCATTCCTGCCTGCAATTCCCCATTTGTGTACGTGAGTTTGTGCTGTTTGTGTTGTCCTGTGGGTTTAAGTAAGACTGTATAAGGATTTGCTCTGTGTCTTCTTCTTCTTCTGTAAATTGCTTTCGTTCCCTTCTTCTTTGGTTTTGGTTTTTGTGTAAATCTATATATATATATATAACACAGTTTGTGTGTGTGTAATGTTACCGATAGACTCCTAAACGGAGAGACTCACGTGCTTGATATTTGGCATAGGCATGGCCATTGAGCCTGGGAAGAACATGGCCGACCTAAAAAAAATTATTTCATAGCATTTTTCATAGAGCATTTCAGCGAGGAATATTATGCACGGAATCTGACCGGTGGCAGAGCAGCGCGCTGATTCGCTCAGAGCGATCACGTGATGTTCCTAGCCGCCATTAACTCAGTTACGCGTTCGCACGTATTTCAGAGCGAAAAGCGATTGCGTTTTTTCACATTTCAGCGAGGAACATTGCCATTCACACACATAGGTTTTTTTTTCTTTCATCTTTACGAGATCCATATTTTTTATTCATATTTACCTCAGCGCATTTCAGCGAGGAATATTTAACCTCTGTTGAAAACCACTTATCATACTTGTGTTAGTGTTGCAAAACCACTTTTCGCACGTGTGTTAGTGTTGCAAAAACCATTTGCCATGTGTTAGTGTTGCAAAACCAATGAATATTATCACACAGATCAGGTGGCAGAGCAGCGCGCTGATTCGCTCAGAGCGATCACGTGATGCTCCTTGCCACCATAAACTCAGTTACGCGTTCGCACGTAATTCACACGTTCAAAACAAACGAGATCCGCGAAGCGAGTTGGTCGAGTCGTGCTAACCAAGATGGCGACACGGCGGCTTCACTTTTCACGGAGTATGAGCGTTCTATATATTTTCAATTCAGTGCGCCCAACTCGCTCACGTACATGATTTGTGGCATAGACATGGCCATTGGGCCTTCACGGTGTAATTTGTGCGAGGCTTTTGTCTGAGTGAGCTTGAGTCGAGAGGGCGAATGTACGGTTGGGAATGTACGGGTTGGGAATGTACGGGTCCTACCCTTCCCCCCGCCCTGCAACGTCGGTACTGGAGGGCGTCACAGGATTGGTGAGTCTCCAAAATCCACTTCGTGCTGTTGCGAAGATGCAGGACGATGTCGCGAATGTTGTGCTGCTCTCCGACCATGAGAACTGCAACGTCATTGTTGACTGGCTCCCCTTCCCCCTCCCCCCTTCCCCTCCCCTCCCCCTCCCCCCTCCCCCCTCCCTCTCCCTTCCCTCCTCCTCCCTTCCCCCCTTCCCCTACCCACCCCCTTCCCCCTCCCCCTTCCCCTCCTCCCCCCTCCCCTTCCCCCTCCCCCCTTCCCCCCTCCCCCCTCATCCTCCCCTCCCCCTCCCCTTCCCCCTCACCCTAACCCTCCCCTTCTCCCTCCCCCTCCCTTCTCCCCCTTCCCCCTCCCTCCCCTCCCCTCCCCCTCCCCTCCCCCCTCCCCTCCCCCTCCCCCTCCCCTCCCCCCTCCCCCCCCCTCTCCCGTCCCCTCCCCCTCCCCCTCCCCTCTCTTCTCCCCTCCCCTCCCCTCCCCTCTCCCCTCCCCTCCCCTCCCTCCTCCCACTCCCACCCCACCCCTCCCCACTCCCCACCCCCTCCCCTCCTCCCCCTCCCACTCCACCCTCTCCCCCTCCACCCCTCTTCCCCTCCCATCCCCTCACCCCCTCCCCCGTCCCCCCCTCTCCCCCCTCCCCCTCCCCCCTCTTCTCCCCCTCCCCCCCCTCTCCTCCACTCCCCCCATTCCCCTCCCCTCCCCCGCACGGAAATGCCGGGTTCTTCTGCTAGTAATTAATAAATCTCTGTTCCTTCTTATTCTCTGGTTTCTTTCTCGTCCGATTGCTTTAGTGATTTCCCATTGAGTACCTGTGGCGCGATTTCGGCCGAACCGCTTACAATCGGATTTAGTCTTCTGTTAACGGCCGGCGTCGCAGCTCGCTTCGCTCGGCGCAATACAGCTATTACGCTGTGGCTCGGGAGTATTTCCTCGCGTACCGGAAGGCGCTGGTACTTAGGTCATAGGAAGGATTGGCCGACCTACCCTATTCAGCGCTGACCGGGCGTGACGTCATTACCCCCAGAAACCGGTCGAGCTACGGCCAGCTTAACAAGACAAGGGGATTAACCCCCCCCCTTTGCTAACGGGAGTGCCGTCCCCCGGATCTGTAACAATCGGTGTCAGGAGTGGGATTGAAGCCCGAGCCAAATTTTCAATCCACCTTGGAAAATTTGGTCAAAAATTTGGAGCGACCGAAATTTTTATTAACATCCAAATTAAAATCGTGCCATGGATGATCAAGGCGGTCGGATGCTGGTAGGGGAGATAGAAGAGGGGTTAGAGTCAACCCAGGACCCCCAGGGGAAGAGGTGGGAGTAAAGCGGGAGGAAGACAATGAGGATGCGGTAGAGGGGTTTGCAGGCGCACGAGATGGCAGCGCCTCGCACGAGGTTACAGGAGGCGCACAAAATGGCGCCTCGCACATGGCGGTGGGGGGCCAACCCCCGTTGTGCAAATGAGTGCTGAGGAAATGCAGTTGCTCATGACACAAATCTTAGCACAAGCGAAAAGAATAGAAGCTATAATGGACGCCATGCCAAACGAAACAGGGTGTGATACGGAAAAATTGAGAGCAGAGTCAAAAAGGGAGGAATCCAGGGGTAACATGGAAGCATTGGGGAAGGACATTGAGATGGACCGCGGATCGGGCGAAAAGGTTGCGGGGGTACGCGATGAGGTAAGCGGGTTGAGAAGCGCGGGTTTGAGCGAGTTGGAGCAAAGCGCAGATAACTGGACCGGGGTAGAAATCGCGACCCGGGGTATGGGAAAGCTGGCAACCGCTGAGGTAGAAGAGAAAATTTTAATAAAGCCAGCGATCGTCGAAGAGAAAGAAGTTAACAATTTGGTTATAGTTGAAATTGGGATTGAAGAGACGGCAGAGATAGGAATGGAATCGGAGAAAGTGATGGATAACGTGCAAAGTCCGTGCTCACATCATGATGTCATGCTGCATAATCCTTATAAAGATTTGCAGGTGCGTGTGGAGCGAAGAAGAAGAACCCCCAAGGTGAGACGGGCTGTGTATGGTGCGAAAAGGTTTTTCGGCAAAGTGTTTGGCGCGAGAGGGTTTATCGTGCGATTAGGGTCGACATGGCACCCGGGCGTTTGTGGGAGGTCCGTGGTGCGTGGTGTGAGAGAAAATGGGACGCGTGGAAGAAAAAAGTGTGCGTCGAAGAGTGAGTGTGTTACAGAGTGTGGAAGTGAGAAGGAATGCGACACAGAGAGTGAGAGCGATACGGAGTGTACGTGCGAGGGTGAGAGTGACCCGGAGAGTGAGTTGGTGGTGGAGTGCGTGATTGGGTGTGCGGTGACGGACTGCACACCCATGGGTAGGTGTACGCTGGATGGGGGTGCGAGAGAGCGCACACCCATGAGTGGTACGGAGTACGTACCGAGGGAGAGTGCGCAAGACGGCGTGCGAGGAGGTGTGTTGACGAAGTGGGTGAATGACGAGTGTGCGCAAGAAGGTGCGTGAGAGGAGTGGTGTGTAACAGGGTGTGCGAATGGTGGAATGGATGCACAATTAATAAATCCCTGTTCCTTCTTATTCTCTGGTTTCTCTTTCTCGTCCAATCGCTTTAGTGATTTCCCCCTTGAGTAACTGTGGCGCGATTTCGGCCGAACAGCTTACATTCGGGTTTAGTCTTCTGTTAACGGCCCGCGTCGCAGCTCGCTTCGCTCGGCGCAATACCTCTATTACGCTGCGGCTCGGGCGGGAGTATTTCCTCGCGTAACCGGAAGGCGCTGGTACTTAGGGTCATAGGAAGGATTGGCCTACTACCCTATTCAGCGCTGACCGGGCGTGACGTCATACCCCCCAGGACCGGTCGGACGGCCAGCTTAACAAGACAAGGGGATTAACCCCGCCTTATATATATATATATATATATATATATATATATATATATATATATATATTATATATATATATATATATATATATATATATAAATATATATATATATTATTGTTACGGACACGACTTAGATGTTGCTTGACCGAGCTGGAATGGCCGCCGTGTTCGCACAGTTTACCCGATTACACTCGAACGTTGGCCGAATCGCGCTACGCTAAATCAATGAAGGAAAGGACACAACGGCTGGGATTAATGCAACGACACAAGGGGTACAGTTCTCAAGACCTCCGGAGGAGGATATAATATTGGTGATGCAGAAACGGGTAGATTACACGGTAAGAGGTAAAGCACAGCAAGATGGGCACTTAGACACAGTCTTATCTATCCCCGACAGACTACAGACAAACGGGACAAGACGGACTTACACGGGATTGATGGCAAGGAAGGGCAGGCAGTCGATAGCTCAAGGTGCACCTTGGCTCAGGGGCAGAATCAAACGCGGTCCGGTCCAGAGATGCGGGGAGGTATTCAGCGCTTGGAGGTGGCGTCCTTTCCTTCTCCAAGCTGAGGCGCATCTGACGTCACCTCCCTCTTCCTGCGCATGTCCAGCGGGAGAGTGACACGCCCTCGGCTCGTTAGCTCCGCCCCAGATGGAATCGGTCCGCCGCTTCTT